>NW_018734782.1:55602-121724 GCF_002204515.2 Aedes aegypti
TTGTATATTTCGCTGGAAAAATCGAATGATTTTGTATGTTTCATAGGCGTACTATGAAGTAAAGACATTGAACTTGTTGTTAGACTCCACAAAACGTATATCCGTCTGAGATATCATTGCGGAAAAGCGTCGAGAATGAATTTCAGCTACTAAGGGGTCCATTACTAGCATTGAAACCCTATGTAGGGTATCCGTCCTATTATGGAGGACTTAAGCACGGTGTTGAAATTAAAATCGTATTGCATTGTCCAAAATCTAAATATTATAGTATTTTGCAATGTTAAGTGTTAAAACTATCCTTTGTCTGGAGTAAAGTGAAGTAAGAAAGTAATTTTTGGAATCATACATACATTTTTTGACATAAATCTGAAGCTCTTCCTCTGTCCTATTATTGCGGTATTTTGTCCTATTATTGCGGTAGTGCCGTCCGATTATTGCGGTATACCAAAAATCATAGATTTCATTACATTCAATATACATCCAATACCACACAATGTTCGAGCATTGAAATTATGCTCCCTCCATGTTAATGACACTGCACGGTACTGTCAGTTTGTGTGAATTTGGACATTATCTATGACGAAAACTAATTCATTACTTTATGTCACGATTCGAAAACAAATCAACAGTATCGAATGATTTTCTGCCAGTTTCGTCTCCTCTTTCGTCGTAGGTGAACAATGTTAAAGTGTATAGACAAGGTTCTTCCATCTGAGACCACTAGTCGCTATATAAGAAATGAATTTGTTGACTTAAGTATAACCTACAATTTTGATGCTTTTAAAAATAAACTAGCAACACAATTTTAAAGACTTGCTTCCTTGCGATCATCTTATATCTTAGTTTTTCAACGTATTTTTGGCATGTGTTCCGATTTTCAGTCAGTTTACGTGATTTTTCGGTAAAACATTGTGTTTATTTGCAAAATATTTGTAAATAAGAGAAACTACAGGGTAAAAATAAACATAAACCTTTTGTTTGACTAAATAAATGTATGAATAACTCAAAATGATGTCCATAATTAGTGTCCTAATAATATAATTAATGTTTCCAGCAATTACATTTAAAATGACTATTGGAATATGGAATTTTTGAATGAGATTTACAGATACCGCAATAATAGGCAAAAATCTATTTTCATTGTCCTATTATTGCGGTATATGCTTTTTCTCAAAAATATAGAACTTTTATTCAAAATTCAATTTCTACCATGTAACTACATCTATACTGAACTGATATACCCGCTACATATAATTGTTTTGGTTCTAAACTTAATAAATTAAGCTTATGAAAACCCGCCCGTAGATAGAGAGACTGGTTAAAAATATAGGTTTTTCTTGATGCATCATTTAAAACTGTTCTTCCAACGATCAAAATCGTTTAATTTTTAAAGCATTCATCTCGTACAGCTTGGGAATAATATAAGCTTTCATCATCATCAATAATATCCATAGAAAATAGAGTTTTCGATTAATAATGAGGGTTTAATTCTTCTACCGCAATAATAGATAATACCGCAATAATGGGCAAATTACCCTACTTGCGTATTATTGTGAGTTCGGTCAATAATTAGAAAATGCAATTCTCTGAAGTTGGATTTTTGTCGGATCCGAATGCGAATGGAATGCTACAGGTTTTGCGCATAGATTCTGAGGAAAATCCAACTCCCACGAGATACCGTTTCTAACTTTTTAAAACACCGACAATAGTAACTATCATGTATGCGATCATCCCATAACATTTCGTTTCAAATTTACTAATAGCCGTTACATTTTCTTTTTTTTTTAGATCTATACGTCGACAATTTGGACCGTTGATAGCAAAGCTTTGGCTCGTATTTCAAATATTTAGTCCAGGAATGTTCATATCAAGTACAGCATTGCTTCCAAGGTTAGTAACATTATAATAAAAAAGGCTCGTTTATGGGTGGCGTTTATCAGACTGAAATACATAAGGGAAAGTTGAAGGTACAAAAAAAAAACTCAGAACGCTGAAAGTCAAATGAAAAAAAAAAAAATGATGGATAGAAATCTTCTGAACTAGGTACCTATTTAAAAGCAGAATAATGTTGATCACTAAAATTGACACTGTGTGTACCGATAAGATTAAACAACGAAAAACTTTTCAGACCTCTGCGGTTATTTTTTTTATCCTTCCGTAACAAAATCTACTAACGGGTAGTTTGAAATAATCAAAAATATCGTTTAAAAGATGACCATTAACACGTACAGGTCGGAGTGCAAGCAAAAATGCTTAAACCATTTCCATTCAGCGAATACTTAACGGATATAAACTGATATAAATAATTTGTCACTATACTGGTACACATATCCAGTTTATAAAAGTGGCCAGAGGAACTCGGGGATCTTCGTATTTTTTGGGACATGCCGAGTGATCTTTATTTATTAACAATGGCAATCATTTTAATTTGCGTAAATCATTAAGATCTGATATTCATTTTTCATTTCATTTTGCAGCGTTTGGTGGGGCAATGAGAGCGCAAGTCAGTCCAAAGCCGGGGGAAGGGATAGGTAATGGCCGTAATAGTCTATGCGGACCACTTGAACACCATCGGAAAGGATAAGAAGGGTTGGGGTAGGGTATAGGGAATTGGAGAAGACTTGACACAGTAATGCGATTAATGCTGCAAAATGTAAATGTGCTGAAAGCAATTTAGGGTAAATGATGGCTTCGGCACCCTGAGGGTATTTTCGGCTGCACTAACTTATCGTCCTTGTTTAAAATTATCTACGGAACAAGAGTTAACTTCACTGCCCTCAACATATTCCTTGAACTATAATCTTCCATGTAAATCACATCTTTCACAAAAATATTATATAACATGGGTTTTATCGTTAAAAGAAATAATTGCTTGCGAAATTATCTTCATTCGTGAGCTGCCGAATAAAACAACACAAGAACAGCTCACAAAAACTCACCACTTTAAAAGTTCCAATTCTCCGCTCCAAAGCCGATTTTTTCACAACAGCTACGCACCGATCACTTATGCACTATTGAACTTTTGATTTGTATATAAAGCACTCGAAAACACTTAATTTTTATGCTTAAAATTACAAATTAAAATTAATGCACTTTGATTTCCTCGGCAATCACTTTTTATTACGGGAACATGTTGCCAGAAAACCATATTCCATTGCGGTGTATTTATTGTTCACGATTTAAATTCACGGAAGAAAACGAATATGACTAATTAATTCATTGGAATTAGCCAACAAAGCATGCATTGGTAACAATTGAGCCTTTTTATACTTCCTTATTAGTAGATTGTAGTGCATGATCTTCAATATACTGAGAAACATATAAAATATACGTCTTTTAATAGTTGAACTATTTTGGCAACACTCCTGTTGTTCTACAGGCAATCAGAGGATGATGTTTTTGTGTCAAGTCATAAGTGAATTGATTTGCAAAGGGCCTATTCTGATTTTCTCATACACTGAGAATAATAGGAACGCAAATAAATTTTACTGGCAAAGTTTGGAAGTTTGGAATGAGCCGATCGAACAATATTCATAAACCAGAAAAAAAATCGTGGAACATTGAAAACAAAAGTGCAAGTACCGTCGTTGGGGGTGAGATTTGGCCAAAAATGCGTAAGTCCTCATTTATTTTTGAATAAATTCGCAATTTGACTTGATGTGTTCGGCTAAATAAAAAAAATATATGTATGCTCATTGAAAAATAGATAGAGGATAGAGTGATAGTATCCTTATCCCAAAAAATTCCCATGATGATACTATCAGTACAACATCTCTCAAATAACAATGATGGAGGTTCTATCTTTATCAATTGATAAAAATAGAATAAAAATTGTTGGATGATGGGTATAGAAAATTAACTAAATTTCATATTTAGGAATCCAATGTGGCGGCTTCAGGAGTGTAAGAATTGTTGGAAACCCATGCAATATGGGTATTTTCGGAACGGGCACGATAAGGATATGACGAAAATCGATATCCGACGCCATTTTGAAATCCAAGATGGCGGCCTCCGGATTAGTAAAATCATTGAAAACCCATGCAACATGGGCATTTCCGGAACGGACGCGACGAGGGGATGACGAAAATCGATGCTCGACGCCATTTTGAATTCCAAGATGGCGGCATCTGGTCAAGGAAAATTGTTGAAAACTCATGCAATATGGGTATTTTCGGAACGGGCCCGACGAGGGGATGATGAACATCGATATCCGACGCCATTTTGAAATCCAAGATGGCGGCCTCCAGATTAGTGAAATCATTGAAAACCCATGCAATATGGACATTTTCGGAACGGGCGCGACGAAGGGATGACGAAAATCGATGCTCGACGCCATTTTGAAATCCAAGATGGCGGCATTTGGTCAAGGAAAATTGTTGAAAACTCATGCAATATGGGTATTTTTGGAACGGGCGCGACGAGAGGATGATGAAAATCGATGTTCGACGCCATTTTGAAATCCACGATAACGGCCTCCGGATTAGTAAAATCATACCTCGATATAACGTAACTCAATATAACATAAACAAAAACATGATTTATGAATGATTTATGATTTCCGTCATCCCCTCATCGTGCCCGTTCCAAAAATACCCATATTGAATGGGTTTCAATGATTTTACTAAACCGGAGGCTGCCATCTTGGATTTCAAAATGGCGTCGCACATCGATTTCCGTCATCCCTCGTCGCGCCGGTTTCGAAAATACCCATATTGCATGGGTTATCAATGATTTTACCAAACCGGAGGCCGCCATCTTGGATTTCAAAATGGCGTCGGATATCGATTTCCGTCATCCCCTCATGGTGCTCGTTCCGAAAATACCCATATTGCATGGGTTTTCAACGATTTTCCTTAACCGGAGTTCGCCATCATGGATTTCAAAATGGCGTCGGACATCGATTGCCGTCATTCCCTCGTCGCGCCCGTTCCGAAAATATCCATGAGAACATACCTTGAATTATTTTTATTGGCTTTTTCCCATTATGCGCAAGATTTTGGTTTCAGTATTTGTATCAATGATAGGATAGATAGGGATAGCTATAGAATTTTGCAAATAGTATATTTTTTTCCCAAACATAGATGATAAAGATATGCTTGATCCAGCGGTGATAAAAAATGCTGATAGTATCTCCATCCGTCTATCAATTGATAAAGATAATATAGTCTATCTTCTATTCATCATTTTTAAAGAAGTGATAGTATCCCTATCACTACCCATAGTGATAGTATCTTTTGATAGTATCAAAAGATAGACGTGATAATGGTAAAGGGAGAGGGATAAATTTGAAGCCTGTTACCTGGAATCGAACCAAGAACCTTGTGATCGATAGGCTCGTGCGCACTATTCTCAACTATAGGGTTTATGGACAAAAGGTCAAAAGGACAAAAGGTTAAAGGACAAAAGGTCGAAAGGACCAAAGGTCGAAAGGACCAAAGGTCAAAAATGATTTGCTTGGTGGGAAATTTTTCCTTCTTTGGAAAAATATTTTCGAGCAGGGGAGACAAAACCCCTTTTTTGTTCTTCGACCTTTTGTCCTTTCGACCTTTCGTCTTTCGACCTTCTGTCCTTTCGACCTTTTGTCTTTCGACCTTTTGTCATAGATTCCGTCTATCGACGCCTTGATGTGGGGTAGACTGGCCCTTAAACAAAAAAGTTGTAAAACTCAACGGGGCCCCCTAGATATGAGCCTTAGGGTAAGAGAAACGCTCTCTCAAAATTTCAACTCAATTGGTTGCTCCACCAGCTGGCGCATTCGATTTGAAGTTTGTATGGGATATTCGTCTCAAATATATTGAAAATTGATCCTATGTCACTGTTTCGTTCCGTATACTAATTGTGCACGTTCAAATAAGCCCAGAATGACAAATACACTAGTTGATACTCTAATGAACATAATTGCAGAAGGTTGTATCTGGATTTAATCTCATTTTCATTACTCTTTCTGGTGTTGAAAGTTAGGCTTAGATCAGCACTCCCGTACAGTCACTTATATGCATGCGACATGTGCCTCAGCTCGCCCAGCGTCATAGGTGGCTATGATGCGTTTAGTGGCTACCTCCAAGCTATCTTGAAGAAATACAAGCAGTATTGCATGATATACTTCAGATGGTTAAAACACAAACTTTATTAATTTTGATCATGGTACAATCTTCTACAATATTCTTCGCTATTACATCAAGTAGTGTTTTTGACATTCTGGGTCCAATTGAACGCGATCATTAATTTTCCTGAACCAAACAGTAGATGATGTGCTGTTGCTCATATGTTTGAGCTGAAAGTCCCATATTAACTTCAATTCAAATGCGCCAGCTCATGAAACGACCAAATGAGCTGAATTTTTCAGAAAGGCTTCCTCTTACCCCAAGAAATAATCCTGGGGGTGCCCCGTGGAATCATACAACTTTATTTTTCTCCCATACTGAGCTAGGCCAGTTTAATGTGGGGTGATGCTAAAACGATAAATAAGTGTTGATCGTACTGAACATTTATTTATTGAGGTACGAGTCAGTGAGGATAAACTTCTGCTTGGTGTAATTTATTCTCCTCCGGATGTTGACTGCTCTTATCTAATTGATCAGAAACTCTCCGAACTATCGCTTGATTATGAGAAAATTGTTCTAATAGGTGATTTCAACACAAACTTAAAGAAAAATTGTCCCAAAACAACTCGTTTCTGTGAAGTACTAGATAACTTCGGAATGTTTTGCGTTAATACAGAACCTACTCACTTTTATCCTGGGGGCAGCTCATTAATTGATTTGCTTATAACAAATGACATAAATTTTGTTCTTAATTTTAATCAAGTGTCAGCCCCAACTTTCTCTCATCATGATATAATTTTCTCATCTCTCAATGTATTGCGTTACAGAAATGATAACCCTAGAATGATCAGAGACTATAGTCGAATAGATTATCCCTCGTTACAACACTATTTAAACGGCATAGATTGGTCCTTGCTGTATAGTATTACAGATTCTGATACGGCTCTTGATTTCTTCAACAGTGTTATAATTCAGCTTTTTGACAATTTAGTTCCATTGCGGGCTCCTCGTCATAAAAATAATGCACCATGGTTCAATAACGATATTTTAAATGCTATGATCGCTAGAGATGTTGCTTACCGTGAATGGATTCGTAGCAAAAATTTACTAGACCATCTTCAGTTTAAAAGACTACGCAATAAAGTAACCCAACTAATTAATACAGCAAAGTCGAACTACATGTCTTCGAACTTGGAATCCGCGATTTCAAGTAAAGAACTCTGGGTGAAACTCAAGCGCCTCAATGTCACTGGAAGTTCTAACAGTAGCGCTAAATTTCATCATTCCAAAGATGAAATAAATACTTTTTTCGGTGAAAATTTCACACGTGATTCTACACATCCTTCAATACCTCTTTCCAATTCTAGTGGCTTTGCTTTCACACCTTGCAGTGAATTGGAGGTTGCGAATTCTATATTCTCAATTTCTTCCGATGCAATTGGTTTAGATGGGATCCCGTTAAAATTCATAAAGATTATTTTACCTTTCATCATCACTCCTTTAACGTATCTTTTTAATTTATTTATTTCAAGTACCAAGTTTCCTCGCGCTTGGAAGGCTGCAAAAGTAATTCCGATACGCAAGAAGCCTGCCGGATCTGATCTGAATAATCTTCGCCCAATAAGTATTTTGTGTTCGCTGTCCAAAGTTTTTGAGAAAATCGTTAAGACTCAAATTCAAGAATATATTCAACGGTTCAGTCTGCTCAGTCCTTACCAGTCTGGGTTCAGGTCTGGGCACAGTACCACATCAGCGCTCCTAAAGGTTCATGATGATATTCATCAATGTATTGACAAAAAAGGTGTTGCTTTTCTGCTTTTAATAGACTTCTCTAAAGCCTTTGATAGAGTCTCACATGCTAAACTCCTGCATAAATTATCACATCAATTCAACTTTAGTCGCGATGCTGCTTTACTGATAAAATCATATTTATGTCAACGCACTCAAGTAGTAGAACTAGATGGAAGTCTGTCTAACACAATTTTTATTTTGTCAGGTGTTCCTCAAGGATCCGTTTTGGGTCCTCTGTTGTTTTCGTTGTTTATAAACGATTTACCATCAATTCTGAAGAACTGCTCAATTCACATGTTTGCAGACGATGTGCAGCTTTACATTTGTTCCACTGATTATAACACATATGATTTAGCACAACTCATTAACTATGATCTGGAGAGACTTTCTAAATGGTCTTCAAGTAATTTACTTCCTATAAACTCAACAAAAACTAAAGCTATGTTCATCTCTCGTCGACAAATTCGTGCAACTTTACCTGATTTAGTCATTAACGGTGACAAA
This sequence comes from Aedes aegypti, assembly GCF_002204515.2. Lineage (NCBI taxonomy): Eukaryota > Metazoa > Arthropoda > Insecta > Diptera > Culicidae > Aedes > Aedes aegypti. The sequence continues at coordinate 63,942 of NW_018734782.1, forward strand.
ATAGATTATGTTGATAAAGCTTGCAATCTTGGCGTGATTTTTCAGTCTAATCTTGAGTGGGATTGTCAAATAAATGCACAATGTGGGAAAATCTATGCAGGCTTACGACACTTACGACTCACTGCAAATATGCTACCTGTTTCAACCAAATTAAAGTTATTTAAATCACTCTTGTTACCGCATTTTTCATATGGTTCAGAACTAGTTTTGAACGCATCAGCAGCAGCCTTTAATCGACTGAGAGTGTCACTTAAAACCATTGCGTAGATGGGTATTCCATTTATCCAGATTTTCTAATGTAACAGAATTTCAACGGCAATTGTTGGGTTGTTCGTTTATAGATTCTCAGATTACGATGCTATATAACCTTATTTAAAATTATTAATCATGGTCCACAATACTTAGTTGACAAGTTACAGTCTTTCAGAAGTGCTAGAGTTCGAAACTATATACTTATACATCATAACTCCTCTCATTTATAGCAATACTTTTTTCGTACGTGCAATTAATCTTTGGAAATCAGCTTCCAACAGATATTAAATCTATTTCTTCACTATCAAGATTCCGAGCTGAGTGCATGAGCTGGCTAAATGAAGGGAATTAGTTTAAGTTAGATGAATTGTTTAACGGGGATATCATGTTTTTGATTGTTGTCTTTTGTAATTAAATCATATTACGATATAGATTTGTATGAATTGGATAGAATGTGGTGTGAGCAACGAAAAATCCGATTGTAGAATTTTTATAAGGGTGATCCCTTACTCTACAAGTATAATTGAATAAATAAATAAATAAATAAAAAAAAAGCTTTCGTATTGCAATTCGTCATCAAACGTCAACATCCCACCGCAAAATCGCTAGTGTTTGGAGGGGATTTTTAACCTCCAAATTGCCAAATAACCTCCAAATCATCACCTCCAAGTTAGTTCTAATACACTCCGTTATTTGAAATATGGTGGCGCGTCGATCGTCGCAAGTTTATCGTTAAACAGTCAATAGTTCCATCTTTCTTAAGACAAAATGAATGAATTTCTATAGTCCAGATCGCCGCATGTAGAATTGATACGCAATAAGAACAAATCAAGAGAATCGTGTTCGACCATTCCGCCCTCCGCAACGGTCCTGTATGAAAAAGTAAATTTTGTGTTTGAGCCTACTCCCCCTCCCCCTAGAGCGTTACGTAATTTGTGGACGGCGCCTTAGTCTGCACAAATTTAGTAGCGTTGTGTATTCAATATGAACTCTCAGCTATTCTATTTATAACTGCAATGCTGTTCTCAGTGTAGTCTGTATTTTTCTGCATTGGCCCTTTCAACGAGTAGAACATAATGGGTGACGTTCAATTTCAGGCATTGTCAACAAATATGAAAAGTTACCAATACATAACCTAGTTTTTGTACATTTTTGGATTGCCGAAGAGAACAATTTTGTTGCCGAGTAATTGCATTGCCGATAAAAGAACAAGTGTCTCGTGACTTTGGTGAGGAAAAATAGACGATTTAGAGAACAAAATAGTGTTTTGTGCATAATAAATAATAAATGAAGTGTGCTCAAGTGTAGTTCAGGTGTCTGCTGTTAATTGTTGTGCTTTGTTGTTGTGTATAATTGCCTTCTTAAAAGTTCAACTGCTTAGGCTGCCGACAATACGTAAGTTCCCCTAATTTGAGTTTTGAAGTTTGATTTGACTTATCAAATTCCAAATAGATCGGCCATTGTACAAGTAAGAAAGAATATGCTGATCGCTTTCTAGAAATTTTATAAACAACAAAATAATAACCAATATGTTAGTGATGCTAAGGGCTGTTGATGGCACGATGCGACGCTTTAGGAGTTTTTTGATACTGATTGAACATTACTATAAGAGCGCAATTCAATCGATGGTGATAACTTTACAAACTTTATCTGTTTTTGCACTGATTGACGATGCTGATTTATATAAAAATATTTGATATTATTAGTTCATTTGTTAAGTTAACAATAAAAAAAAAATTACATACCCTTGATGAAAATACTTCCCTGACCAGAAATATTCTATTTTGAGCGCCCTTTTCGAAGCTTTTCTATCCAGGTATCCATGTACTGCTTTTCAATCCTGAAATTATTCTTATTGTGCATGCTCATGCATTATATTAGTGATGCTCATAATCATGCAACAGATAAGAAGGAGAGAAAAAAGAGAATATAGGAACAGTGATTAGTAATGAGTAAATTATGTAGTTTTGTTAGAATTATAAACAATTAAACAGTATTAATGAATAGCTTATAAAATGACTTTGCAGCATAGCTGTGCCTTTCGGATCGTAAGACCGATGTATAAAAATAATTTGTTTCGAAATTGTCCGCGTGGTCTTCTAGTGCCCCTATTAGATAAGAATCAGTCATAAACATACATACCGAATGCTCGCCATGACCCTATGACCAACATTTGTATATGTATAGCCTTAGCTGATGTGGCTTTTCTAATAGGTAGTTCTTTCACTCATTGATTGTCTTCAAAAATCTTGTCAAGTATAGAAAATTGATTTTATTTAATTTATTACTACATTGAAGCTACATTGTACTTATTAAATATTAGGTATTATTTTATGTTTTTATCACTATTGATATTATCAAGGCCAGAATTCCCAGTGAGTGAAGAATTTTATAGTACTACAACACCATAGAAGATCGCTAAACATTACCTAATCATGGAACGGCTTTTTGCTCTATTATTTTAAGTAGATGCTATTGATCTTCCTTTGCTCCTATCCGCAACCCGGTGCACGCGCCCTGTTGGTTTTCGAAAACCTCGTAGAAGATTACAAACCGTCAATGGCATTCCCAATTACTACCCACATTGCACATTCAATGGTCTGATTGTGCTCCCTCAGTTCGTAATCTTCTCGCCAGCTTGAAATTATATTTTCCCGAAGTGAAAGTAATTTTGATGAGTGATAGCCTAGTGCAGCCCAACTGCATAGTACAGTAGTTTAACCAGAATCTTTAGGTCAGAAGATAAAATCTAAATTTTGTAATAAAAAGGTTGCCATTGCTTTGAAATTCACCCAACATCTAATCAAAACTACTAACAACAGCGATCAATTATCAAAATTCATCGCTCCCTGGAAAATATAATCCCAAGCCCAGGATTAAGATCTGATATTCAACATAAAAAATGAAGAAGTTTGCACCATTTAGAATGTACCGGTTGTGGCCACTCGGACTTAATGCCCTGAAGAACCGGATATAGTTTTAATAAATACTAAACCGTTTCAATTCTCGACAACTAAAGATCAAACAAACTAAAAAAGCGTTCCAATAAGCTTGGCACAGATGTTTAGATAGAAATTGGACGAGGACCCGAAAATGGTCATTTGTAGGGTCAATCAAATGCAGGACATATAGTTATCCAATTGAATAGTTTCTCGAAAGCTTTACGCTGATGCGTTTTTCTTTAAATTCTATGATATAATGGCCACATTTTAGCCGATTCCGGAAATTCTCTGTGACTTGAAATTTGCCTCCTACCTACAGGGGCACAAAAGTACATTACCCTTTCCATCCGACCTGACCCACCGGAATAATTCCGACCATAGGAACATTTCCGAGATCCTTTGGCCACTTTTAGAACCTAGGTATGTGTACGAGTATACTGACAAAAAAAAAATAGAAAATCTGCTAAGTATTCGCCGAATTACGAGAGTTTTAGTTTGTTTTTTTGTACATATGTCACTCAGGCCTACACGGGATTAATTCAAATATTATGGTTTTACAACAATATCTTCATTTTCAGCTCTTTTTCCATGTTCTTAACAATTGCCTTTGTTTCTACATGGTGGCAAAACAGTACAAAATGGCAATCTTGAGCATAGTTATTTCGACGTTTGTTGGTAAGGTTTCATGTTTCACGTTAAGGTTTTGTTAAGTTAACTATTACCGCATTTTTCAGGTTGGCCGTTTGCAGCGCTCGTCAGTTTACCATTTCTTTACAACGTGTTAGTTCAGAAACGGTTATTCCGAATGGTTTGCATTATTGGAGTTTCCTATTTGCAGGCTTCTGTTGCGGTTCCTTTAGCTATGGTCGACTCATATTTCTATGGAAAGCTAACGTTCGCTCCTCTGAACATTGTGCTCTACAACATTTTTTCACAACATGGACCGAACTTGTTCGGAGTGGAATCCAAATATTTCTATTGTCATTAATTTGTTCCTAAATTTCAACATCGTCTGGTGCTTTGCATTGTTGTGTCCATTTTTCATAGCGGCCAAGTATGTGCTACAAAAACTGACAAAGGCAAAAGTATCATCAACCGATGTCTTCTGGAGACTGTCACCTCTGTACATCTGGATGATGGTGTTCTTTCATACAGCCACATAAAGAAGAAAGGTAAGATCAGCTTTTGAGGATCTCTTTTTTTGGCTAACAATAATACCTTTAATTATAACAGAAATACCTTTTGGAATAGTTTGAGTGGGGGTATAGTTTCAACCATTTTTCAAATTAAGGTACCTTAAACTAGGCCCAGGAAGTTAAGGAATATTCTTTTACGAAAAGATCCTGGACCGACTGGGAATCGAACCCAGACTATTTATTGTTAGGCTCTAAATCCATTAGATATCGAAAAGCTACTCGAACATTACCCTCCAAACTCGTTTCAAGAACGGGTATTGTTTGATGCATTATGCTAGAAATAATCCATTTCTGGTTGACATCAATCGTGGTAGCTTCCAGACTTCGAGGGTTCTGCTGTAATATTTTATCTGTCCATGAAACAAACGATATCTATGGACAGGGTGTCGACTACCTGGAAAAGCCTGGAAAGTCATGGGGAATGTCAGGAATTTTTATGTTTGACCTGGAAAGTCAGGGAAAGTCAGGGAATTTTCACTAAAGGTCAGGAAAAAAGTATTAAACTTCATGAAAGAATTACAATAATTCTTACATGCTTTGAATACGAATGGGAATCAATCTTTCAAAACAGCAATTCACCATTGGGAAAACGCTTTTAAGGTACCGTGGGGCAAGTGGGTAATGGAATTTCGCATAGTTTTGAGATTCTTCCAATTCTAGAGACTTTAAATTGAAACAAATGAGGTTGTGTATATTTTTTAGCTTGACTCCCACCATATATAAGCAGCATGCTGAAATTTATTTTTATGAAAAATTTAAGATAAAAATACAGAAAAAGTTTTTTGTAAAATGTCTGCTTACTTTTCACTTGCCCCAAAAGTGGGGCAAGTGAAAAGTTTGACCGTTTTGAACAATAAATTCAACAAACAAACAGTTATATTCACGATTTCTATTAGCTTTAACACTTGTTTAAGGCTTCCCAATGAAGTAATGAACATAAGTAACATGTAAACAAAGAAATGTTATTCTTTTCACTTCAATTTCCTTCTGTTCAGTAATGTTGGTTGAAATGATTCGACAACATTTATAACTGCAACATTTCCAATGTTAGTTCTTACATTATATGACAGCAATTGCATTCTGCTCTGTATAATTTCCACTGCTCGTTATTTGTTTTTTGAGAAAGTCGGATATGAACGTCGGATAACTCTTCGGAGAAATCAAACAGAATCCTTCAATAACGTATTTAGGGTCTTTTTTATGTGGGTAGACCTATTCCCCATTTTTTTATGTTTTGAACTAGCTTTACATAGACATTCCACGAGATTTCCGTGTGTTCTCTAATATTGCAACTTTTCAGTCAACGTCTTCCTTTTAATTGGCTGCCCGAAGTAGACATATTGATATTGTAATGTTTGGCAACATCTTTTAGAGAATTTCCATGATTTCTAATGAGTATACTGCCCATAATCGCATAACAGTCCCATGTCGACTTTTGACCGATTTGCGTTTTTTTGCATAAATCAATTCAACATCACCAGAAGCTCGATAAAAACTGCTAAAAAAGTAGCCTTTGCTCCTAACTTGTACAAAAACAAACCCCACTTGTGTTGTCCCATCTTGAAAATATTCACATAACAGTCTCATCAAAGTCCGCTCAAAGACATAGTGGCCGGGCTCAGAATGGGTACCACTTCTATTACTACATACATTCGGACTATCGGCACTTCTAGTTATTCACTGATGTGTAGCGAAGTAAAGGGACATCAATTATACAGAGAAATCTCCATGAGTCGGACGTTCTATGCCTTAATATCGACTCATGAAACCAAACTAGAAACAAAATTTCATGGTAACTATGATGATTCGCTCTAACAGCTTTCCAAATCATTTCTGTTCCAAAGCTCGATGTTTCCATGAGTCGATTGTCGCTTCAGATATCGACATATGGAGGTTTGACTTTATTTAAAAACACACTTGCTTACGGCATTGTAAATGTCATGTATTCACGCTGTTTTCAAAGATATTTTTAAATTAGTGAATATTGCACATAATTTATTTTATTTTTGTATTTTCAATTATGATGCATAATAGATTTTCATTTGAGATAAATATTAATATTATTTAACGAATATTAATCTTCTTTTATGTCCGTAACCATTTGGGTGGTACGAGGAGGATAAAATCAATGAGGAACAAAAAATAAAATAAAGTTCATTATATATTTTTTTTTATTCAAATTTTGTATACCTTCTTCAAATTATTTTTTGCTAGTGCTCAGGAAATATTGAACTAAAACTTATTTTTTTGCGTTTTCGATAACTGGTAAAATTGCCTCAATGAGTACTTGCTTTGGAAGTGTGCAAAATAAAAACTTATCAACGCGGAAGCAAGATTTCCATATAAAAACCATCAGCGATTATCGTCTTCTTCATATGCTCATTGGGAAAATACAGAAAGACTTTGGCTCGGCATCATCCCACGAGCCAATGTATTTTAGATCTATGGTCAAGGCTTACAGATGTTGCCTGAAATATTTGTTTCGTCATTCTGGATCTCTCATATAACAGATTAGCAAGTTTCGTCCAGAATCAGTTGTTCTGAAACATCTCGAATCATTTCCATCGGATTCCATTTCCGCATTATTTCAAAAATGATCTTCTGGATCTCTCATGACTGGGACTCATTACTGTAAGCGCATTCCACACCATGACGTGTGTTTTGAGAAATCATCCAATCCGATGTTTTTTTTATCTGGTGATTCATTCATGGACATACAGTAAACTATCCGTAACTCGATATTCTGATATCCGCGATATCGAGTTATAGAATGTGTAGTAAATGTGGGTTTTCGTGGATACCATCGTGGGACCATCGCCTTGAATTAAAGTTACCCCGATTTTGTATTCTTTAACACGATATTTCCCTGACTCGATAGTCGCCTTAACATCGAGTTACGAAGAGTTGACTGTACTATAATAACTAAAATGTTTACGGCAAAGAACATAAAAAGCAAATGAAACAACCAGTACTTTAATAACAATGAGTGTTTTAGTAGCTGTCGAACGAGGCGATGAACATAATGGGACTGGTATGCAAATATATTGCTATATTATATTGTATATATTCGCATAACAGTCTCGCTACGATTTTTGTGCAAATTTTCAACTTGAATTCAAAAGAAATTTATTAGGGCTTGTTCGTGTACTCAACAAATAGTGATATGTAGAAATATAACACATTTTAGGCCAAATAGAGACTCAAAATGGAGCGAAATTGTGTCCACATTTCAATCGTCTTTTTCACTGTTTGTAGTTTTCCAACATGGGACTGTTTGTGCAAGGAGGGGCAGTATAGTGTTTCTTGAATTATCAGCACGTTATGTTTTTTCTATGATAATTGCGAACCATGTTTACTTATGGGCTACTTAAAGAGAAACACAAATTCAATCTCTAATGATAAACTTTTCACTTGCCCCACATGATAAGAAAATTGACGGTGTTTAAATTTAGTTATGTTTAGGGTCTACGTCGAATTAATTCTAAAACTTTTTTTATTGCAGTTTGAAACTGTCACAGAAGACAACTAAGAAGTGGTACAGGAAATTATTTTCCGCCACTTTTTTCCACTGAAAATATTAAAATAAGATTGTACGCCGCCAACTTGTTACGGAGTAACAGTTGACAGGTTAACAATTTTTCACTCTATTATGCAATAATGGCTGAGAAATCTCAGAAATCTCTTACCTATGGTAATGTTCTCAATGACCTCAAAGGTTAAGCATGAGTTTTAAAACGTTAATTCTCATATTCAGTAAAATATATCAATTGTTTTCACTTACCCCATTTACCCACTTGCCCCGCGGTACCTTATACATAATTAAATAAAATGTAATCTTCTTACATATACTTATCCTAAGAATTCATAATTTTCTAACATAAAAAGTATAAAGGAGTGCTCTATCTATTTAGTTCTAAAGTTTGTTCGATTTGATCATTGACTATTTTCGCGGATTTCGTTCATTGAAAAAAAAAAAACGTTGGTTACTCACTGGGTATTTTTCTATATTGTGTTCCTCGAAAATTTGTGGTGTGGTACATTTTTTCGGATTGAATATTTTGGACTATTTCACAAGCACGCCTCAATTCAGAAAGCAGAAATTTTATTTCAAGACGTCTGCTCGATAGTTCATTGAAATTTTATGAGATACATGTATACTTGTCTACTTATAGAAGAATTCCTAGAGGAATTTCTTCGAGCATTTGCTGGAGGCACGCTGTTCTTAGGATAATTCAATACAAAAAGCAATTCTGTAACACTTTTTAGAGAAACCTGAAGGAGTGATTAGTAAAATACAAACTTTTGAGTTTGGGTTGCGGAACTTCTAGGGGAAATCTTAGAAGAGATCTCGAAGAAGCATTGGAGGAAAACCTGGTAAAAATGTTTAATAATCCCAAGAGAAATTTCTCAGACATCTCTTTTGAATTCCTTGGAGCACACTAACTTGAGTTAAGCAATTCCGTATGTTCAGTATTTTTTTAAACTAAACTCTCGGCAAAAAAAAATACGTTTGTTTAGTTTGATTTTCGCAAAAATATTTCCAGAATCTCAGTAAAAAATAACCCACTTACTTAGATCTCGTCAAAAGTTATGTTTGCTGAGCGCTCGGCATTAAGAATTTTGGAAAATGCCAAGACTCGGCGAAAAAAAAAAACAGTCTAGAGATGCATTTTGAACAGAACATGAGCTTGGCTCTTGAACAGAACACAGTGTGCGGCGTGTTCAGAACATGAGCAATAAATAGAAAATATCAAAAATAAACGCGTTACAATCCATCATTAAATTGATAACGTGTTTCCATATTTTTTGTGATTCCTGCAAAGCATGTCATTACAACAAATGTGAGTTTTGTCCATGCTCATGCGTTCAATGGCTAAGAACATGAACATGAACAACAACAAAAAGAACATGATCTGAGGCAAATGCGTCTCTGGTCATTGCGAATAAACGGACATGTATCTTCTTATACAAATCTCATTTTTGTTAAAATAATCGATTTCAGTGGCCTGGAATTTTTCTAGAAAACGACTGGAAGGTCAGGGAAAGTCAGGGAATTTTATTTTACATATTGAGTCGACACCCTGATGGAATACGCAGATTGATGGTTCATGGTTCAGCATTTTGCTTTTTGATAAACTAAAGAGTATTCGCTATAACTAATACGATTTTATTATATTTCGCAGGTTTATTTTTCCAGTTTATCCGTTGATTTCGTTAAGCGGTGCATTATCAATTAATAAGCCTTCTGCAAATCAACGATCAGATTCTACAACGATGTGGAAAAAAACATCGCACGTCTTATCCGCGTTGCTTATGTATGGAGATTACTGCAGTGTTTATCACGCTCAGCCTTTCCAGATTGTACGCGTTGTACATTAACTATCATGCCCCTATGGATATTAGCTCCGGTGTGGATGTATCTCCTGTTTGTGAAAAATGTATGGCCTAGGAAAAGAGTGGCATAGGTTTTCCCGGAAAGCTTTTTCATACCGAATAACTATCGATTAAGATTCGTGCCATCGCATTTCGGAGGAATTCTTCCGGCTTATTTTGACGAGACTGAGGCAGGCACTACTGTCGTGCATAACTAATTTCAACGACATGAATCAACCTAATAGTCACATGTTGTTCGATCTCGCCCCGTTTGTGATTATATGATAGACTTTGATAATGGCGCAGATTTTGCGCCAAATGACGATGAGCCAAATTATTCCAAAGATAGTGCAACATGGAAAATTAGTGCAGGAGTATACCGTTCTTATGATGCGTCATCTTCGCATAGCTTTTTATAGGGCATTTTATGTGCCAAACATAGGGCAGCAATATGTTAAGTTTGGTAAACTACAATCTTTTAGCTAAGAAAAGAATAGAGAATACATTTGAACACAGTTCAAACATGCTTTGACTATGTATCAGCGATGACAATCTCCTCAATACATCGAAATGATTATTTACAAATCGACGAACCAGCTTTTAAATCTCCAACTATGAGAAACTGGAGGCAAACTCTATCCCCTCGGAGGGGGAGATATCCCGGGGTAGAGGGAGAATAGCAAAATGAATAACAAAAATTTTACCATTAAAAATAGAATGTTTGATAATAGCAAAATTTGTTCTTTGTTTGTTTGAAATAAGAGATAAAATAACAAAAATAATAACAAAGTTTGTATGGCGTAAGAACTAAATAATATCTTATTTTGCCATTGTAATAACAAAATAATAACAAAAATATAGGCAACAGTAAATAACAAAATATGTTATTATTTAGATATTGATAGCAAAATAATAACTAAATAAGCTATTCAAGAGTAGATCAAAATAATCGTAATTTTAGTTCTTTATTTATTTATTTATTTATTTATTTATTTATTTCAATCCATCTGACATCAAAGTCTTAATGAATGCATAATAAAACATAAACGCACATTACAATAACGATGACTGACAAATTTTATGCTTGAAGCGCAGCGATGTTTCACCAAAGTCGTACAGATCCTCAACCAGAGTAAAAGAACGAATCATCGAGCATATTGGATCGTTATAACCGAACGTTGTTCGGTGAAACCTGCTCTGCAGCATAGAGCGCTGTCGAAGAGGACGTTGAATAGCGCGAAAGTTCAGCATGGAAAGTAACCGAGAAGAATCAATTTCATTGCCCATAAGTTTTGCCACAAAGATCGCTTGTTGCATCTTCCGTCTTTTCTCAAGGGTGTCCATACCAATTAATTTGCAGCGTTCAGGATAAGCAGGAAGGTTCACTGGATCGCGCCAAGGTAAATGCTTCAAAGCCAACCGGATAAATCTACGTTGCACACGTTCAATTCTCAAAGTCCATGAGATGTCATTAGGCGTCCAAACAACAGAAGCGTTTTCCAAAATAGGCCGAACTAAGGCACAGTATAAAGACTTCAAGCAATACGGATCCGTAAAGTCTTTGGCGATCTTTGAAATAAAGCCCAGTTGTCGGTTTGCTTTGCTGATGATCGAAGTATAATGGCCGTTGAACGTCAATTTAGGATCCAGCACCACTCCGAGATCAGTAACCTCATCCACTCTTCGCAGTTTCACTCCATTGATTTGGTAATCGAATAGCAACGGGTGTTTAGATCGATGAAACGTCATAACGGAACATTTCGGAATGCTAACTGTTAATTTGTTTCGGATGCACCAATCAAAAAACTGGTCGATCAAAGCTTGTAGACGGTGGCAGTCTTCTACCGATCGGATCACCAAATAAATTTTAAGGTCGTCGGCATAAATAATAACGCAATTCAAACCTAATTTTGCGGCAACATCATTGAAAAACAGAGTAAACAATAATGGGCCTAAGTTGCTTCCTTGCGGAACGCCCGATGAGTTGCAAAAAGTAGACGAAATGCTCGAATCGATTTTGACACGAAGTTGTCTACCAGTCAGATAAGAACTGAGCCATGATGCGAGCTTGTTGGAAGCTCCTAAACGAGAAAGCTTGCGCAAAAGGATCTTGTGGTCAATTCTATCGAAAGCCGCTTTCAGATCGGTGTAGATGACATCGACTTGTGCTTTATCCTCCATTGCAGTTACACAAATATTGGTAAAGCTTAGCAAGTTCGTAGTGACTGACCGACCAGGCATAAACCCATGCTGATCGACGGAAATGTACTGCTTCGACTGGCTAAGGATTACGTCGCTAACGATGATTTCGAATAACTTCGACGCAGCTGACAAGTTCGTGATTCCTCTGTAGTTCATAACATTTCTCCTATCGCCATTTTTAAACACAGGGAACATAAAGGACTGCTTCCAAATCTCGGGGAATACACCGTTGTCAAGGGACCGTGTGAAAATAGTAGAAAGCGGTTCAGCAAGGACGGTAGCACAACGACAGAACAATATAGATGGGATGCCATCGGGTCCTGGAGACAGCGAACTTTTTAACTTTTTTGCAGCAGCGATGACCATAGCAGGGGTTACGGTAAATGTTGTCAGATTTATAAAATCCGGCGGTAGATCCAATGTGGCAGAGTCAGCATCAGTATCCGAAGCAGATGCGTTGTCGAACACGGAAGCAAAAAAATTGGCGAAGAGTTCGCAACTTTCAGCTGATGAATTGGCTTCCACATTTTCATACACAACATTACTTGGGATAGACGGGTCCTTTCTTTTGCTGTTCACGAATTTCCAGAAGCTTTTCGGATTCAGCCGGAGATTGGACTGCATTTTTATGGTGTACGCTTTGTACAACGTTGCATTTAGACTGCGGTACGCATTGCTCGCTCTTTGGAATTTCTGCTTACTCTCGGACGATTGTGTAGTACGATGTTTACGTTGACAGGCGTTCTTCTCTCTCTTTAGCTTTCTGAGCAATGGAGTACTCCATGCGGGTGAAAAAGTACGTCTTCGAAAAGGTACGTTATGTTGCAACCATTGATTGACGATGGAGCAGAAGTTGCATGCCATTTCGTCGACATTCTGACAAGCATTCAAGCAATCCCAGTCAAGTGTAGTAAAATAAGCTGAGACAGCATTGTAGTCAATTTTGCTAAAGTCAAGTACAGGTTCATCGGCCAAACGTAGCGAGTGTTCGACATTTCGTTCACAATGAACAGCAAGCAACAACTCAAGTGGAGGATGGTGTAAATCAACTGGCAACAACGGAACAGCAGCTTCACTGATGATAGGGAGGCAGTTGTTTGACCGAAATACGAGATCTAGTGTTCGATCCGTTTGATTACGATGGTAGTTGGCTTGAAACATGTTCAAAAAGTCCATTCCGTCAATCAAAGCAGCACTAGCAGGAGTTACAGAAGTATTGCCAGCTAGTTGCACGTCGCCATCCGAGTTGAGTGACCACTGGAGACGAGGCTGATTGTAATCACCGCATATCAGCACCTGATCATCATTTGACGCGTAATCACACAGTTCGCGTACGGAAGCCACATGTTCATCCATCAGATTAGCATGACTGCTACGGTCGGGTGGAATGTACACAACTCCAAGCAATAAACGGTTACGACCAACATTAGTCTCCACAAACGCTTGCTCCAGTATTTCACCGTGGCGTAGGCGGAATTGTCTACTAGCATGACGACGATGCACTGCAATTAACACGCCACCAAAGCTCGATTTGTTGCTGTTCATGCTGTTGCGATCGCAGCGAAATACATTAAATTCTTGTCCGAAGATTTGCAGGGAATCGATGCAGTCATTCAATCCGGTCTCAGTCAAAATGATGACGTCGTATTCGCAGTCCAAAACAGCCAGAAGTAGATCATCGATTTTCGTCCTGACGCCTCGAACATTCTGGTAGTACACAGACACATCATAGACGGAGGTGTTGGTCTGCAACGTAAGTCGGTTGAGTGTATGAAGATGTGAAAATAAAATCGGATACTCGCCTGTGATGGGAACCCGAGGGTTCCCACCGTCCGTTGAACATCGCATTAAACTGGTGTCTGAGTGATGTCCACAGGTTTGACCGACGGGCGGCGGAAGTTTTTTGATTGATCGACGAATTCTCTGAAAACCAGTCCTTCCAACCAGGTTGACGCCTGCAGCGCACGATTTTGCAACGATGGATCAAGGCCGATTTTGAATGACACGAACGACATGCTCGAGATGTCCTTGCCTTTTGGAACCAAACGAATCACATCACATGGTGCAGATAAATCAAGGCAACGAGCCACAATTTTCTGCACGTCCTCGGGGGAGATGAGCGGCTGGAATCCTGACAAGTACAGCCAGAACTTGGGCGGTGATGGAGTGGACATAATCGAAGCAATTGACAAATCACTAAGGTCAATGGTTCGTGTTCCACGATCGTTTGCCACGGCGGGAGAATCGTACTGCTCTACTCGTGGACGTTTTGCGCCAGGTTTGGGCCAAGTGCGAAATGAAGGTGTCGATAGCTGGTTTGTTTTGGTTCCACCTGAAGCTGATGCCAGATCATCAACCTTCTTGCTCAATTTATCCACCACTCCAGTGAGCAATTGCAGTTGGGAAGATAGGTTGTCTGATGCAGCAACACTTGTGGGCGAAGTCGTTTGGGTTTTCATTTTGTCCTCCAGATAGCATTTTACACTTCGTCCATTCAACTCAGATCGGCAATCAGAGCAAATAAACATCACCTTTCCTTGGGACAAAATATCGCGTGTGGTTCGGTAGTTAAATCCACAGCATTGTTGACTGATGTGATAAACAGCATCACAAAAGCCGCAGCGGACAGGCTCGATGTCGTTAACATCCAGTTCGCATTCTTTTGCACACATTCTTCTCCATTGTCACAACAGTGAGATTTGGGTTGATAGCCAAACGAAATAATTTCGCAATAATTTAGCTATTTTTCGGCCGATTTAGATATTGCAAACACACGGAATTATCACTTTTGAACGATTCGACGATTAAAACGAAAAATTGGAATTTTAAAACGGAGTAATACAACGTAAAACAGAAAAATCAACGGATGAAAAGCACGGTGTTGTAGACTTCAGAACACATATGCTTAATAGTTTCTAGTTTCATCAAACGTGTTTTAAAAATAGTCCCAAGTCTTTGGATTCTAGTTCAATTTTTAACGTAGATTCAGAATATGGAAGAAACTGGATATCCCTGAAAAAAAAAAAAACAATGCGTAAGTCATGAAACTCGCGGAAATGCACCAAAGTGTGACAACATTGCTCTCAGACAAAGGGTTAATTGTGTTATTCATAATGGCCCAAAACAATGTGTCGCCTTAATTTAGACCAAATACATTTCAAAGTTGTAGTTATTTTTACTATGGAATTTTATGTGGGAGTGCAAACTTTACACCAAATGCGGAATAATATGAACTGAAAAACGTCTATCAAGTTTAGTCTTATGTATGTTTCTACATGTTCTTACAAAAATCCCAGACCAAACCCACTTCACCGCACCGGTCACAAGTTGTTCCAGTCTACTTTTTGAAACAGAACCAGTCATGGATGCATTGCACAGTTCAAGGATGATCACTACTAGTTGGTGAGAGGCGATCGGCCATTGCAGACCGACTTGATTTACTAGCGGATGACAGTGAATGGAACTCGGTGGTAACACGATAAGTCTCTTCCTTCTTTTCCTTGTGTCTTTTCAACCGATACCTCCTGATGGATTTACTCAGCGGAACGGTTTTTACCCAAAAAAACTACAAGTTCCATGAATGGATATAATGTTTCTCATCTTTTTTTTTTAGTCAACCTATATCCAGTGCCTCGAAGGTTGTCGGTTCGGTAAAAAGAGCACAAAAAATGCAAATGAGATACAAATGCGCTTATTGCAGGTTAAAACTTTATACTTCATCCTATCTCGGGTAGTCTGGTATTTAGCTTTTTTCCTTGTTGTCGTGGTAAAGTTCAGGCCAAACCGCAAGCAATACAGTTCAACCAATAAGGTACCGCGGGGCAAGTGGGAACGAAAAAAACGATAGTTCAAACAAACTGTTCAATGAAATTTTCAAATGTCAATATTTTTCAAATCCAATAACACAATCACGTTTTGGCAACATATTTGCTGGTGTGTGCATGAAACTAATCGAATAATTTCGAAATTGTGAAAACCTTGGAAGAAAGTTTTAGAATGAGCCAATAGACGCAGTTACCTCGCTAAGCGGGGCAAGTGGGACACATCCAGTTTCATGCGTCAATCCACATCAGTAAGTCAACCATTACAATAATAGGATTGATAAGTCATAGTTTTTTAATATTAAGTAAATATTTTATGTACATAAGGGATCAACCATAAAATACGTTTCGTTTTAGGAAGAAACTCTTTATTTAATAGTACGTCACCTAACATTTAATATTAACTGAAAATTCCTCAATAAAAGCGTAAAGAGGAATTAAACATGTTCAAAATATATCATTTATAAGTTGTTAATTAAAATGTAGCACACAAACAATCAATAATTGACGAAATTATAAATATGTTTTGTTATTATTTATATGCATGGCAGAAAACCACCTTATGGGATGGAATTGTTTTCCATCAGTACTTAATTTGGAAGAAATAACAAATAAAGTTCAAATTACATAGAAAAGTAATCATTCTCATGATGCATTTCAAATTTCAGCTGTGTGTTTGTTCAATTTTGAAGTAGTATTTCAAAAATGAAAAATTAATTAAAAAATAAAGAATAATAACACTTTTCTTCTCCCTCTTATGCAATTACGTAATTTGAGGTTGATCTTTTTTGATAAAAATCATTTGTTTGAATGTTTTAGTGCTACTCTCTAGCAAAATGTATGAAACGTGTACGAAAAGTTTTGATTCTGGTTTTTGTTTTGATAGGTCCCACTTACCCCAGGTACAAATATATTTTAGGGTAAGATAGACCATCGAAAATTTCATATGAAATGAAAACAAAATACTGGTTTATCGTTAGCAGCTTGTTATAATACTAAAAATTATAGCTTACGGATGGAAACTCGATTTAAAACACATTTATTTTTTGCGAGTCAATGCAAGACGTGAAACGTGTCACATTTTGTAATGCAAATTGAAAATGGCGCTGAACTGATAACTGTTACATGGACCACGTGGTAATAAAAATAACAATATGTTTAGTACTAAATACATTCCTTGTCATTGTATCTTCAACTTCCTAGAAGAATACCCCCATGAAAAACTTTTCCTAGTTGAGCTATGACGCAACGCCCCACTTACCCCGGATTCTCACTTGCCCCGGGGTACCTTATACAACATGTGATGTGATGGTGGCGGTGGCTCCACTAACTAGCAGCTGGTCGTTAAACATCTGAACACAAATTGGCATTGTGCAAAAATGAGGTAGTCAGCAAAACTGTAAATATTCAAACTGGTGGTTCGTCTTCGTACATGTGTGCCAACATTAGTAGCAGGAAAGCACAGAGCAGATTGCGACAGAAGAGTAAACAGTTATTTGATGAATCAGTCTGTTGATAGGGAACTGCTGATGTTTATTTTCTATATTGGTTTTGAACATACAGAGTGTTTTTGGAAAAGGCACAACCCAAAATATGAAGGAAATATTGATCACCTAATAATCTCAAATTAACTTTATTCGTTGTGCGCATTTATCAAAACGTATGCTCAAAATGAGCATGAGCATAGATGATCGTACAATTCGTATTTGCTACTCCGTGATTGACCAGAGCAATCAAAGATGCACACAGATTTATTGAATTGGTTTTGGAATTAGCTTATCATGTGCACATATCCAGAGCTCAAAATTCAAAAGTTAATAATGGCGCCGGTCACGTCCTTCCGGTCATCGGGGAAGGTAAGGGATGTTAGTTAGACAACAATTGTTACTAGAAACCGAAGAATCTTCTGCATGTCCACAGTTGCCATCGGGAGGATATTTGGTTAGTGAGATAAGGTAAAGATCTGGGAGTCCCCTTTGGTTGGTGATGAGATCCATGAAATTTTCAAGCCGATTCGTGATATTATTCGATAAACACATTGTACGCCGATAAGTGTTGATAAGTGTTTGATAAGTGTTTATCGATCGCCCTCGCAAGAGGAAGCGATACGATCAAAAGATCATACAGTACTAACGCAATTTGCGATTCGTGACACTATTCCACCGTGCTACGCGAACGATTGATCCTGCTCACATCACCCGCCCCCTGCAGGAGCTTGTGGCGCGTTCAAAAAATCAAACACTTTTCTATATCGAATCGTATGTTCAAAATAAATCAATTTGAGAAAACGAAAAATACCATACTGTAGTGTTAGCATATACAGTTCGGACTCGATTATCCGGAATATCGATTTTTATTTTAATCCAAACAATCGAATCACTAAAAGAAAAATTGAAATCTGCAATGAAGAACTTAAATTGTATCTATTTTCATTGTTTTAGTTATATGATGCAGTGGCATAGCCAGAAATAATGTCTAGAAACATTAGGGGTCTTGAGAAGATAAATTTATTGGCCAGCATATGCAAATAAACCTTTTTCAAATCCCCTTTTCCAACTTACGTCCAAAACTGCTAAACCATTCATATTGTATATTGCAATACTAAATTATCTAAAATTTATGCATAAAAACTAACTAACAAGAATATCAAAACACATACTGCGGATAATCGAGTCTAAAATTCCGGAAAATTGAATCCCGGATAATCGAGTCACCGAAAAGCCGAGTCTCCGGATAACCGAGTCCAACCAGTACTAGCGATCAGTCACATAAAATTAAAATGTTAACGTTGGGTACCAATGGCGGCGGCCTTGTTTTTTTCTTGCGAGTATTGCTCACTGTTAATTTTTATTACTGAGATCTCAATATCTGAACAGTTTGACAAAATTCTGATACCAAATTATGATATTTGTATAGGAATCTTCCAAAGTCAATGAGCTTTGCAAAAAAAATTGGTTGGCTTGATTCCAAGCAATGGAAAATGGTCATTGCATACCAGATGTCAACAAAAAACTACCAACGTGTAATCGACAATCATCGATTTGAAATACAGAAACCCAAATTTGTAGGCCAATCGGCTCATGGGCCCACCTCCGGTAAAGCAGATTGATTTTGCTTACATTGTTCAATTTACAGTATTGGACAAAACATTTGCAACTTTTTCGATTTTCCATACAAAATGATCAACTTTGGTATGCTAGATCTCAGTTATTTATGGACCGATTCGAATGAAATTTTCACAGAACATCAGATATAACTTGAATTTTAATAATTTTTCCTATCACGAGTTTATAAGTAATAACGGTTCAACTAAAGTGTAATTTTCGACGAAAAATTCAAAACCATTTTTTTCAAAATCTGATAGCCCTATACAAAAACTGTCTTCAGCAAACTTGTTCATCTCGTTAAAGTCTACAACTTTACAGAAGATGCCATGAAGCTATTTCTTCATTATGTTTAGTTATGTCATTTATGAAAAATCGTCAAAAAATTCACTTCAGTCAAATCGTTACTGCTTTTAAACTTGTGATTGGAAAAATCACTCAAAAATATATGTTAAAATTCAAGTTATGTCTGATGTTCTGCCAGAATTTCATTAAAATCGATCCATAAATAACCGAGATATAGCTTACCAAAGTTAATCATTTTGTATGGAAAATCGAAAAAGTTGCAAATGTTTTGTCCAATACTGTATATATCTTCAAATCTATCATCACACCCTCGATTTTTTGAAAGAAATCAGATAAGTAGTCTAGAAAAAAGAACATTTTAAGTAGGACACAGTAGTAATACCTATTTTCAATTTCAAAACTTTTAATCGATTTTTCTTCGAATGAGTGTATTTTGAATTCAAAAAATTTGGCTCCATGGTGTTTATTAGACATTTTACAGCCAGGAACACTCAACTTCTCGAGGTGTTTAGAGCCAATCTTGAAAAATTGTGTACAAAGTAAAAAAGTGCGATATATTCATATAGAATCTCAAGCATTCTTGAATTTCGTCGAAGTTGATTACTCAATGTCAAATTCAGGTATTCTTAGCTGATAAGGAACTGAACATACAAAAGACATTAATATAAGGTTTACAACAATGTTGCCCGATCATCACTTTGTGTACAATCATTTTAATCTATTTTTTTATATGCATTGATATACCAAACATCCCCTCGTACCAAACTCACGGTGGCAATATTCCCATATTTGCTATTTTCACATGGTTATCAGGCGTGTTATCTCCTTGGTCCATAATTGAATTTTTTTTCAAATTATGATAAACTTTTGATTTTCAATTCGTCATCAAACGTCAACATCCCACCGTAAAATCGCTAGTGTTTGGAGGGGATTTCAACCTCCAAATTGCCAAATAACCTCCAAATCATCACCTCCAAGTTAGTTCTAATAAACTCCGTTATATGAAATATGGTGGCGCGTCGATCGTCGCAAGTTTATCGTTAAACAGTCAATATGCATTTGGCATATTTGATAACACTTTTACTTAACAACATTCAAAGATATTTTGAAATTGCAAGAGCTTATTAAATTTAATATGTTCCATATAAAACCAAGACTATATGAATCTTCGAGTCTAGCGATGGGCGATTTTGAATCGATGTTCCAAAAATCGATGTTTTCATTTCTTTCAATCGATTTTTAAATCGATGTCAGGTGCATCAAAAATGGGGTAAATCGATTTTTTTTCATTTGGTTTTCTGATTCGATTCAGTTTGTTGAAATAGATTAATGTTTCTTACAAAGCTGATGAAAAAGGAGCCAAATTTTGAACAGGCCTTGAAATATTGAATTTTTTCTACTACTTTCACAACTAATTTGATTGAAAACTTTAAAATCGAATGCAAATGCATTTGCTCTCGTTTCAAGCTTCATAAATTTTTATTTTACTTCAATTCAAATCGATTCAAATGATCGAATCAGCAGCTCAAATATGAATCTATTCACTAACATAGATGTTATGTAAAAAATAACCAACGCTATTCGAGACTTGTATGACAATAGCATTATATTTTTTCCAATTTTGTAGCAGATATTTCCATTTTATGCAATTTAACGTCAGTCGTTATTGAAGCAATAAGCAAATCAATTTACTACCTAATTTCACTGTGACGGATTCCATGTCAAGTCGGTCAGTCACAGAACTCGACCATCTTCGATTTGGATAATATTTTGCACATGTTTTTGGTATGGTAGAATAAGTTGCAATTTTCGCATTCGTATCTCGTGCCGATGATACTCTATGCCCAGGGAAGTCAAGGAAATCTCCATTACGAAAAGATCCTGGAAATAACGGGAATCGAACCCAATCGAAGCATGGCTTTGCTTTGTAGCCGCGGACTCTAACCACTCGACTTAGGAAGGCCCCATGTCTTAGTCCCTGTTTTTTGCCAGCCACGCAGTCTTTATTCAGATAAAACTAGGTGCTCATATGCCCGAATTTTATTAATTTGCGGCATTGCCAATAAAAGTTGTGTATAAAAAAGACAGTGATTTTCGTAGCTATGCACCATAAAAAAACCCACACCAGACAGTTATAGTTAGACAATACATAGGACAATAAATGAAAGCCATATTTACCCCCTGAGGAAGATACAATACCCGTGTTGAAACGTCGGGCAAATAAGCACCTCGTTTTATCTTAATAAAGACTGCATTGACGGACAATTTACGATTAAGCTATACAGTCAGTGTTGTGAATAACTCAATTTCTCATAACTCACGCTTGAGATTTTTCATGCGTGAGTTGTCAATCACGCAACTCAGCAGTCAATAAATCATGGATAAGTTGGCTCACCTTTTTGACTCATTGTCTCGTATTTCCACAGTTTACTCATACACGGCAATAATTTCTTGTTAGTCTGGTAAAATTATAGTAATCCATTCTAACGTAAACAACAACATTCGGGTTTCACGAGTTTTTGACAGGTTTTGCGACTGAATCATTTTTTACATTTTGAGTTGATTGAGTTGATTTTGCATCAAAATCTCAAGCGTGAGATTTGCGAAGCAGATCTCAAATGAGTTTGCTCTCACGGGAGAGCGTATTGATTGAGATTTGAGCGTGAGTCTATCAACACTGTATACAGTTTATACATATACCATGAAAAGTAAAAATAACTTCACAAATAAGATATTGACAACAGTTTGCAAGGAATGTACATTCTTAGACAATTTGCAGGTAATTGTGGTGCAAAGACCACACTAGGGCTAGTAATTTAGGGATAGGGGAAAATATAATTTTCAGGTGAATGGTGAAATGCAGATAGAGGTATTACCGATATTTAAAACCTATCCCATGAAAAATAAAAATAACTGACTGCTAAAGCCGTAATATACAAAAGGAATTGTATTTCAATTCTGTAAATTTGGGTCAAATTTATGATAAACTCTAAGCTCTTAGTAAATATTGCAATATTCAAGCAAATTCCTTGGATTTGAGTCAAAATTATAGCAATTTCTAAGCTCATAGTAAACATTGCATTAATTACACAAAATCATGAAAATATTAATAAAAAATATAAAAATCTGGCACGAATGGAAACGAGTACAGTAGAATATGGAAATATTGAATTCACGGTATTATTTGAGATATGAGCAATAGAATAGAGCAGACTCAGTACCGGTAGTTCCGGGGGACACATAGGCTTCTTTTCAAAAGCCGATTATATGTGGTGTGATTGAGTTTTTTCCCCTTTTTTTCCTCTTTCACAACAACTCAAGCGAGCCGGAGTGGTTATAGAAGACATACGAATGAGAACCACAGAGCCAAATCCCAATCGGCGCCAAGACAGCCGTGGATGGTGAATGTTTCTAGCTTTTGCTAGAAGTGCGAGAAATAAAAAAAAAAAGACTCAGTACCCTGATAGTAAAGAACAAGAACATTCAGAATATTCATGATCCTTCCAGGACAGAGAGCATTAAAATTTTTACAGTATCGTTCCAGAAAGTTGCGACGGTTTGCTGTATATTAACCCGAGAGTAGTTTTAAAGTTTTTGATATAACCTTGATGGTTTTCATTTGCAAATAGATGGATTTCTGAAAACTCAGATAACATTCATATGAAATTAACTTCGCAACATAATTTCATGTCATATTCTTTTTTTCAGAAATTGTATCAGATTTGTTATATTACTTTTTTATTAATAATTTAAAAAGTAATTCATTGAACTGCGCTTCAATTTTATTCCACATTTCGGGGGCCCAAGAGGTTATGAGGGAGCGAGAGGTTCGAGATTTCTTACGCGCCATACATTTTTTCTTAATAAACTATAATATTTTTTAATTAACAAGTCCGTTTGAAATCCGGAATTTTTACACGCTAATCAGAAAATAAATTCTTTCCTAAGTTCGTTGGATCGCTTGTGTTGTAAATGCTGCAGGCAATCCAAAGACGGTGTGAGCTTATAAGGAAATTAGTATGGAGACATTTCGAAAAATGTTCCAAACACACTAGTACTGTAATGTTAGAACAAATTTATCATCCCATAGCGAAAACTTATCCTTCAAACCATAATAAAAAAATAATGAAGTAAGTGTAAGGCCGTCTTCAGTGTCATGTACTAGAATCGACTCTAAATAGTAAACCACACTGAAGACCTTATAGTTAAGTTTCATTCCGTGTATCTGTCACAGGATACAAATTCCAATGGAAATAAATGGTGTAGTACTAAATTTTGTTTTTTTTTCACCAAAAATGTCTTACGTAGTAAAAGCCCCTTAAGAGATTTTTCCTTGACATGTTGTGTCTATCATATGTTACACTGGTGATGAAATTAATTAATACTTTTTGTTTGTATTAAGGTACAGTGGGGGAAGTGTATCAGTGGGGTAAGTGGATCATTTGTCCATATTAAGCATAAATACTTGAATATGTTGAATGTTTTCGCGCCATTGCTTCGTTTTAGGTTATATTGTTACGTCCACACTAATACTGTTGCAAAACTGGTCATACACGTATACTAACACAAGCAAACTTGTTAGCTGCAAAAATCAATTAGTTTCAAAATTGTTTTCTATCAATCAAAAATCCATTGTATCACTGTCTAAAATCGAATACTTTTAGTTTTTTCAACACATGGTGAGCATTTCAGTTCTAATTGAGTGAATCACAATGAAACATATGTGATTTTTATAAATGAATACAGATATATTGGACATGGTACACTTCCCCCTACTTTTTAATGGGATGGGGTAAGTGGATCAAGCATTATTACCGTATATTATTACCGTATATTAGCAGACTGCTTATGCGAATTGGAATTAGTTTGAATATGCTCAAATGTTGTTTTCCTTAAACTTTTTTCATTCCTAGCTTAAATCTGTCAAAGTTCCATAGAAAATTTTAATTAATCCACCTAAAAGTATTTTGAATCATTATTTCTGGTATAAAAAATATGATAGAATGAATATTGCAAAATTCAAACAAAACTTTTCGTGGTTTATCTAAGCTGAATTACGAAAGAGCAAAATAAACAAATTTTCCAATTAAATGCATATTATCTTATCTAATTTAACGATATAAATTGTTCTAGACAGATGGTACAATTATATTCATGAATAGAATAAAGAGTTTTCAGTATGTTTAACAAAAGTAAATGTAACTAATATTTTTAAACTACAAGTGTTTTGCGAAAACACCATTAGGAATAATCTAATACGTCTGTATCACTTATGAGAACAGAATAGGTTAATGTTCTCCAAATTATTTTGGTTACAATATTTTTTTAGCGCGAAATAATGTATAAATATTTTTCAAATATTTTTTTGATAAAATAAAGATTTTTTTTTGATTTCAAGAGTATTAAAATGTAACATAACTGGCACTAATAACAAGAACGAGGGTAATATCATTCTTACTATACATAATTACACCTCATTTGTTTTGAGAATAGATTTTGTTTTATTGGTGATCCACTTACCCCACCATAGTGGGGCAAGTGGATTATTTGGCGCAAATTTTCAAGTCCCTTATACTCAATACATAACAATCAAAAAAATCAAAATAATTGACGATTTGAAGTATATTAGTCCCTCATTTGTCATTCACATAAAAAAGTTTGAATTACATTATAAACGTTAGCTGTACATAACAATAAAGTTGACTATTGATTTTTCAGTATCCACTTACCCCACGGTACCTTATATAAAATACATGAGCAGTTAAAATTCATTATTGTTTCTTTACTGTTCTGACGGTTTTGGAAGGTGAAATCTATGCAAAAAAAAAGAGAACTCGGATATCTATTCAATCAAAGACAATCAAAACCAATGTAAAACTTTCCAAAAGCACCAATTTTATTCATGCTTAAAATAAACAATATTTGTTTACACATATATATCCAGCATAACCGAATGAAATTCATTTTTGTCTTCTTTGATGTGGCTATGAAACCATTGGTGCAATGTGTGCTTTGAAATCGATACAAATAAATTTAACTACATTTCATAGTTTTAGCTTCCTATCAGTTTCTATATCATACTATGCACTCATTGTTTTTATACTGTGTAAACCATTTGCTATGCAATTTATAACAGTCTATTGAAGATTGCTTCTTTACAAGTTTTCCTAATCATTATTGCCTTTTACCGACCCCCGATCAAAATATCCATACCATCGGATGCACCAGTTAGCAACGACCTTTTACGCAGTGAATTTCTCAATTTCGTTTAGCTCATTAGTAAAACCGATTGGCTGCCGTCGTCTTTGGAGCAAATTGGTTTGGTAAGCTCTTGAAACAAATTTAATTTTTGCTCAAAAATGATGAAAAAAAAAACTCACACATGTAATCCCGATCAACTAGTTTCGATCTGCTTTATTTTTTCTGTCCGTCGTTCGTTTAGGTACGGTACCCAATAATCAGCGAATCGTACACAAATTCAAGTGCAAGTCATGCAATCGCCCCGTCATCGTTGGGTGTTCATGCCCGAGCAGAAAGAGATGACAAACGAATACCATATCATGGTTTTTAAATTGAATACTAGATGTCATAGCTGTAACAAACTGATTTATTAATGCTTATTTCATAGCAGAACTTTGTGGCCAACCATGTTATTAAGATAATATTCAATGACAAATCTTTGTAAATTTTCAAAAGATCTTTACTTTTGATCATATAATTTCCTCAAAACACGAACAGAATAGATTATCAATAACTTAAGGTGAAGATGAATCGATACCAAACCTCGAATTTTCAAGAGCACAAATCTGGAAAAACCATACATCCGTTTAAGCTAAAAACTTAATCGATTGGTCACTTACAGGTGGTTTCCAATCGATTAGGTTTCCAGCTCAAACGCATGTTCGGTTCTCCAAATTCATGCTCTTGAAAATTTTGAGTTTGGCTTCGATTCATCATTACCTTAATCTGTTATAAAAGCACAATATGGCCTTCATCAAATCACTTTACTGATCCAGATAATAATTAATCTTAACAAATCAAGATATCTTAATTCAATTTAGTATGAGATTGTTACAGGCTTGCTATTTGCTTCCGATCGGGCCCAATCACGCTCGCTCGGTGGAATTTGTTCGACGTAGAATATCGACCATATATGTTTATACATATGTGGAAACCCAGAGCAAGTGAGGTCCCGAGTCCAAAATCAGCAAAACCGCTCGCTTGAGGCGTCCGTTCCGATCGTGTATGGACTAGTGATTTAGTTTAATTTATGACCGGTGTGTCTGCAACTTGTAGTAAAAACCAATATGGGAAGCACTCCAAGTGCGCTGCAATCGGTACGCATCACATACCTACGCCCAGTGGCCCAATGATGGTCAAAAGTAATAAAGTCGATGTTTGCATATTCTGTCACATATATTTTTTCTTGGTTTCTTTAGTATTTAATACAATTACCAAATGTTCTAGATCAGTACATTGTAAACCTTTTTGACGTTCGCTTTCTTGAGGCCAATATATTTTGGAATCGACCCTAATATATTATTATCGTTGTTGGATGTCAATACTATGTGGTGTTGAAACTTTGACCATTATTTTTCCAATGGTGCACCAAAAATCAATCATATTACGAAGTTTACAATTGTAGTATCTGGAAAAATAAATAAATATATTCATCATACTACAGTTTCAAGCACATCTGAATGCTAAAAATATACTCTCACAAGTGCATAATAGAGTTACATGATAAATTTCATATTCTGTTTATCCTCTTCAGCAATTAATATATTCAATATCTGCTGAAGTTTTGATTAAGTGATAAGATTTTAGATTTCAGAGCAGGGAAAAGCCCATTTGGTCAGAGCAATTTTGAGCTCTTTCTCAAATGGATGCAAAACGTCCTCTTGTTTTCGTATCAACAAAATGAAGTCCTATTTTCGAAAAAAAGTACAGTAATTCTTCCCAACTCGATATCGAGATACGAGAACTATGGACCGATGCACGAGTTCACTAATTTGACGTTTGAGCGGTGCCGAATTCACTGGTTTCCATGGTCACATAAATAACACGGCACCGCTAAAACGTCAAATAATGAGCCAGTGCATAGGTCCATAGTAACATTTGGTTCTCATGGCTAACTCGATTGTCCTCGTTTTGTGTTCTTATAACTCGATACCTCCCTAACTCGATGGTCCATTCAATATCTTAAAATCGTTCCTAGTCGGTGAATTTGCCCACTTTGGGAATCAATGTTATAGGGAGTCGATGCCGGCTATGGACCCTTTGCGTATTATGGACCTCCTACAGAAAAACATAAAAATTAACACTCAAAGCAACTTTATTCCTATGAAAATCCACCGGGGGAACTTCGATTACATTGTTAGTCAGCAGTTTCAGGCAACATATTTGGTTTGAGACGCATAAATACAGATATTTGAACAGTTTTGTAAATGAAACCACACAAGAGGGTCCATAATACGCATTTCCAGGTGGGTCCATAATAGGCTCGTCGGCAGCGAGCCGGATTACATAGGAATCAAATGGAGGGTCCATAATACGCAACGTCAAATTTGTAAACAATCCTATTATGGACCCCGGGAGGGTCCATAATAGGCATTCGGACAACAGTTTTTCAAATGCATATTTCGCTGGAAAAATCGAATGATTTTGTATGTTTCATAGACATACTATGAAGTAAAGACATTGAATTTGTTGTTAGACTCCACAAAACGTATATGCGTCTGAAATATCATTGCGGAAAAGCGTCTAGAATGAATTTCAGCTACTAAGGGGTCCATTACTAGCATTGAAACCCTAGATAAAGTGGTGTATATTTCGATTTTTTTTTAATCACGCGAACTGTAAAAATGACTGAAATTGACCTCTCTGATTTTCCGTATGAGGGCTAGGTAGAATTGATCCACATGAAGATCTATTTTATCGGAATCCAGAGCAATTTTACCTCAAGCCATTTTGTGTAAGATTTCGTCTATATAAACGACATTGTCGGCTATTTCAGAAACAGTCTTTCTTAAAAAAATCTCTTGATTTTCCAGATGCAACAACACTGATCAGTACTATGTACACAGACAAACAGAGGTAACACTCGAATTATTTTCATCTACAGTGAAATAGCACCCAATTCAAATATTTGTGGCGCTCGCATCGCTTTTGCTGGAGTTTGACGTTTGTGCACTACTGCCCTAGTTCGTGGTTGGCCAAATGAAGTGTTTTTAATATTGGGCGTAAATGTTCGAGTGACTACATTTTGAATTGATAATTAGAGCTGTTACGTCAGTTTGTCTAAGCTATTTGATTAGAATATATAGGCTGAAGATAGATGATCCCTCAACTGAAGCATGGCCATTATATATGTGGTGCAATAGAATACTATTTAGAAACTTATAATTACTAAGAATTGTAATATCTATAGTGATTAGATAATTATATCTCGCGTAACTTTTTAAGAGAACTTATCTAACATTGACAATCTCTATTTGTTTACTCTCTCTTTAACCACTATCGGAGCATTTAGCTTTTCTGTTGCGATTTTTGCATGAAACGCTACCCATGGACATTGTATTTCAAACTAAGTGAGAAACTTCCCAAAAACCATAATATTACACTGTAATAAAAAGAGCGATAGAGGAGAGAATCTTTCATTGTTACATAGTTTTTTTTGAAAAGTTACGCGAGATATAGTAAATAAGTTCGTTCAAGTCTAGACAGCTTAACAAAAGTACAATAAAAAATAAACAATTTATCATTAAGACACTTCATTTGAGTTTCGGATAAAATCAAAACAACTTCTAACAGGTGCTTAAAAAATACAAATTTTGTGATAATGTAATTGAGCATATATGTAGAGGTATCGGGGCAGTATGAACACCCGGGGCAGAATGGACACTCCCTGTATCTTTGCATATTCGAAAAATTTCACACTTTAGATGCAAACAATTTCTCAGTTACCTGTCGAAAGAGTTAAATATCTACTAAAATTTCAGAAAAAATGTTACAAAACATTGATTTTGAACCGAAAAATTGAGCATGATTTTATTAGGATCGAAAATTTTAACATTCACACCTCACCAAATAAGGTTTGAGAGGCAAATTACTGCAAGTTGAGCGATCATGCTGCTCTTGATTGAATCTTCAATTATTTATGCTATATTTAAGAATGCAGTAGATTCTTGTTGCTACTATAAGACATTAAAAAACATAAATGAAAATTTATTAAAATGCTGGGACAATATGGAAACCGGGTGACAAAGTAGAGCTGACACTTTTATATATAAAGGAATATAACTTCAAACACAACATTATCCACAAATATTTAGCATTTAATGCAGTAATTATGATACAGAAACACAAAGCGGTTGAAAATTTTCTGGATTAAAATTAACCTGGAGACAATCCATACGAAGAATGGAGCATCTATACGAAAAATGTCATAAATTAGATTTAATCATGTTTTCAGTGGCACAGTGACCTGTCACTATGGTTTTCTGAATATTTACTTCATTTTTCGAGGTTCTGGGAATGCTGTCCATACTGCCCCATAGGGGTGTCCACTTTGCCCCGCTAGCTTGATGAAGACTACCAAATATAAGCTTTTTTAACTTATTTTTTGGAAACAGAATTTTTTTTCCAAATTTTGCAACAATGTTCAACAAATGCTTAAGAGTTCTAAAAAGCATACTGCACATAAAAATCCGTATGACATTCATGTCATACGCAAAAGGGTGAAATATAATAAACGATATTGAGAATAAAAATAATGCAAAAGCACGAATCGTCCCATTAACTTATGAAAGTACAAAGTCTACAAAAACTACCAATTCCTGAGAACACTATTATAGATCACTTATCCAGCATTTTAAAAGCACTAATGGCTGCCGCAGTAAGGCTCGCTTTCTATTAGGGATCAGTCGATATGATGTTTAGCTTGAGTCGTGCTACATAGTCCATTTTTCGAAACGTCAAAACTTCATTCATAAAATAAGTGATCAGCTGTTCAAAAACGTCTCGTAAAAATGGACTATTAAGCGAACCCAAGCCAAACGTTAAATCGTTTGATCCCTACCAGAAAGCGAGCCTGCTTTCGGTAGCCATTATCACTCGTGAAATGATGGATTACGCTTCGCATCAAATTGTGTCATATTATGAATCAGTTAGCAAAATCAATAATTTTTACCTCAATTAATTTATATCACAGTGATTTGACATAAGGTAACAATGAATCACATAGTATAGCAAGGAATAGTGGAATTGGCTCTGGATACTGGATGGATGGAAAAACTAGAATAAAAGTTCTATTTTGAAAAGTTGGAACGATAATTGAAAAGGGATCAAAAAATAATCCTAGACAATACTTTTTGGATATTTTATACCAATAGGAAAACTTGCTTTGACCATTCGCTCATATCTAAAAATTATGATGTTGAAATTTAAACTAGGACTGTCTTAGGTTTACATAAAAGTTCTCCACCATTCGTTTTATTTAAAGTGATCAAGAGCTCCTGGACCATAATGTGGATCAATGGGTGGAACTGCTAATCATGGAATGAATCCGAAGAAAATTGAGAGAATCTCACTTATCGCTCTGGGGGGATAGCAGTGCATCATAAAACCCCTCTAAACAAGCTCCAAATCTGGGAGACAGTATTGCTATTAAATGTTTGGGGATTGTTTATCGTGCACGGATTTTTTTTTTGTTTAAACGACCGTTTTCATCAAATTATTCAAAACATCGTGTTCTGCCAATGAATTATGATTTTCGAACGAATTGAAAGAAATTTGTTAATAAATCTTCGAGCTGTTTAGTAGAATACCTATAAGTAGATGAAAAAACCGAATTTAGTACTATACCATTTAATTCCACTAGAGTTTGTATCCTTTGACAGATACGCGTATTTCGACCTCAACTGTAAGGCCGTCTTCAGTGTCGTGTACTAGACTCGACTTGAAGAAAACCATCGTATGCACACATTATATATTAACACTAGGTATAACCGTATTTCCCTACCCATTATTATTTTTTAACTTAAAATTTAAAATTTATGTGCTTTAGGTACATTCCATCCCTCTTTTGTTGAAACTTTAAATGCTGAAAGGTACATCACGGGAACGATTAGTAGGTACCAAGTTGAATAGCCATGTATTGCCGTTGCCGTTGTCTCTGTTGAGTAGCGTCGTAGGTACCTGTTTGCAAATTTCCAGACTCTCCGCCACATCCAGTTTCCAAGGAGAAGAAACATTTCTCAAAATTTTGATATCGGCCGTCGTAATTGTATGTCCTTCTGAAAAGATATGTTCTGCCACCTTAGATTTGAAATCGTATGTCATCCCCTTGTCTATCGTCTTCTGAGCTTTTCCTATTTCCGCTAAGTGTTCCTTGAATCTAACCTCGAGAGACCGCTTTGTTTGACCAACGTAGACCTTATTGCAGTGGGAACAGCTGATTTTGTAAACACCAGCCTTGTTTAGTGTGTTTACCGGATCCTTGGTGGAGCCTAACGAAGTTCTAAGTTGGTTGTCTCTGCTGGAAAATACCAAATCGATTCCGAAATTCCTTAGCTTTGGGCGGAGCTGTTTGCTGATGTGTACGTCGTATGGGATGGAGACTCTCTTCATGGGTTCGGTGATAGGGGTTAGTGTCGTCAAAGCATTCCTAATTCGCTGTCTTTCCTTTTTGTCGATGATAGCTTTTATCGTCCTTTCCTTGTATCCGTTGATCCTTGCCGTCTCGTAGATATATTCCAGTTCCTTGGTCTTTCCGTGTTCGCTGAGGGGTAGAGTCTGCATCCTGTGGATCATGTGGTGAAACGCTGCCATCTTATGCTGGAACGAATGATTCGATGTGTAAGGGATAACTCGCTGGGTGTTTGTAGGCTTCCTGTAGATTTCGAAATTGTAAGTTGAACTTTCTTCCCTGGTGACAAGTAGATCCAAAAATGATAGTTTTCCATCCTTCTCCTCTTCGTGGGTGAACTTGATATCCTTGTGTACGCTGTTGATTGTATCCAAAATTTTAGCAAGATCGTTCCGCTTGATGACGCTGAAAATGTCGTCGACATATCTCCACCATTTATCCGGTAATACTCCTTGTTTCTTTTAAATTTTCCTCAAAATTTGCCATGAATAGTTCGCACAAAAACGGGGAGAGAGGGTTTCCCATGGGGGCTCCTTTCGTCTGTTTGTAGAAATTTCCTCGAAATTGAAAGTAGTTTTCGTCCATGCACAATCTTGCCAACCTCATGTATGTCCTGACCTTTCCTTTCCATGCTGCATCCGTCCTTTGGGGTAATAACCAGTCCTCGAGAAGATTTAGGGAATCCTTTACTGGAACGCTGGGGAAAAGTGCCGCTACGTCGAAAGAAACCATCATCTCGTCATCCTCGATGTGTCCTGACTCTAATAGTTTCTGGGAGAACTCCTGGGTGTTTTTAACTGACCTAGTGGGGAATGGATTCGGCATACTCTGGAATTCTTTGACTAACCATTTCGCCAGTTTATGAGTGGGGGATCCGTCGGCCGAGATGATTTCTCGCATTTCCTTTCCTGGTTTGTGAATCTTCGGTAGTCCTTTAATCCGTGGAAGAATGGGGTTTGACTCTTTCAAACGAGCCTCGCCAATAATTGCCTTGCAGTCCTTCAGGGTTTTGTCCGTGAGCTTGATGAGTCCGGGTAGTGGATCCACTCTCAAATGTCGGTAGGGGCCTTCGTTGATCTTTTTCGCCATTTGTTCGTCGTAATCCGTCTTGTCCATGATGACGACTGCGTTGCCTTTATCCGCCTTGATGTAGAATACTGGTTTATCCAGTATTCTACATCAAGGCGGATAAAGGCAACGCAGTCGTCATCATGGACAAGACGGATTACGACGAACAAATGGCGAAAAAGATCAACGAAGGCCCCTACCGACATTTGAGAGTGGATCCACTACCCGGACTCATCAAGCTCACGGACAAAACCCTGAAGGACTGCAAGGCAATTATTGGCGAGGCTCGTTTGAAAGAGTCAAACCCCATTCTTCCACGGATTAAAGGACTACCGAAGATTCACAAACCAGGAAAGGAAATGCGAGAAATCATCTCGGCCGACGGATCCCCCACTCATAAACTGGCGAAATGGTTAGTCAAAGAATTCCAGAGTATGCCGAATCCATTCCCCACTAGGTCAGTTAAAAACACCCAGGAGTTCTCCCAGAAACTATTAGAGTCAGGACACATCGAGGATGACGAGATGATGGTTTCTTTCGACGTAGCGGCACTTTTCCCCAGCGTTCCAGTAAAGGATTCCCTAAATCTTCTCGAGGACTGGTTATTACCCCAAAGGACGGATGCAGCATGGAAAGGAAAGGTCAGGACATACATGAGGTTGGCAAGATTGTGCATGGACGAAAACTACTTTCAATTTCGAGGAAATTTCTACAAACAGACGAAAGGAGCCCCCATGGGAAACCCTCTCTCCCCGTTTTTGTGCGAACTATTCATGGCAAATTTTGAGGAAAATTTAAAGAAACAAGGAGTATTACCGGATAAATGGTGGAGATATGTCGACGACATTTTCAGCGTCATCAAGCGGAACGATCTTGCTAAAATTTTGGATACAATCAACAGCGTACACAAGGATATCAAGTTCACCCACGAAGAGGAGAAGGATGGAAAACTATCATTTTTGGATCTACTTGTCACCAGGGAAGAAAGTTCAACTTACAATTTCGAAATCTACAGGAAGCCTACAAACACCCAGCGAGTTATCCCTTACACATCGAATCATTCGTTCCAGCATAAGATGGCAGCGTTTCACCACATGATCCACAGGATGCAGACTCTACCCCTCAGCGAACACGGAAAGACCAAGGAACTGGAATATATCTACGAGACGGCAAGGATCAACGGATACAAGGAAAGGACGATAAAAGCTATCATCGACAAAAAGGAAAGACAGCGAATTAGGAATGCTTTGACGACACTAACCCCTATCACCGAACCCATGAAGAGAGTCTCCATCCCATACGACGTACACATCAGCAAACAGCTCCGCCCAAAGCTAAGGAATTTCGGAATCGATTTGGTATTTTCCAGCAGAGACAACCAACTTAGAACTTCGTTAGGCTCCACCAAGGATCCGGTAAACACACTAAACAAGGCTGGTGTTTACAAAATCAGCTGTTCCCACTGCAATAAGGTCTACGTTGGTCAAACAAAGCGGTCTCTCGAGGTTAGATTCAAGGAACACTTAGCGGAAATAGGAAAAGCTCAGAAGACGATAGACAAGGGGATGACATACGATTTCAAATCTAAGGTGGCAGAACATATCTTTTCAGAAGGACATACAATTACGACGGCCGATATCAAAATTTTGAGAAATGTTTCTTCTCCTTGGAAACTGGATGTGGCGGAGAGTCTGGAAATTTGCAAACAGGTACCTACGACGCTACTCAACAGAGACAACGGCAACGGCAATACATGGCTATTCAACTTGGTACCTACTAATCGTTCCCGTGATGTACCTTTCAGCATTTAAAGTTTCAACAAAAGAGGGATGGAATGTACCTAAAGCACATAAATTTTAAATTTTAAGTTAAAAAATAATAATGGGTAGGGAAATACGGTTATACCTAGTGTTAATATATAATGTGTGCATACGATGGTTTTCTTCAAGTCGAGTCTAGTACACGACACTGAAGACGGCCTTACAGTTGAGGTCGAAATACGCGTATCTGTCAAAGGATACAAACTCTAGTGGAATTAAATGGTATAGTACTAAATTCGGGTTTTTCATCTAAGAAATTTGTACTTTTTGCCAGCATTTGTATGCATATCACCCACTGTGCTCCGCTTCAGCATCGCAGCCATTATTGCTACGGGTATAAATACGGGAATCTTGGCAGGAGAAAATTGTGGGTTTTTGTGTAATTTACGTTGCCGTTCCCAAACAGGGCGTTGGCGTTGGTGCATTTCCTTGATGCAACTGCTCTACGTTTAGAGATATAAGTTTGTTATCAACGTGTTTCTTCCGCTATGGTGCGTTTAACTCCCCAAGCTAGAACCCGTTTATTTGGACCGAAGATGTTGACTCATTCCTCCGGGTAGAGCGAATAGTTTTCTAGTTTGAAAGTGTTTCTGATAAGGCAAAATGTCGTTCACTTGGGAGAAATCAAATGTATAACGCACGGAGAAGTAAGTGCTTTCCTATGTTGTTTTATCATTTTGTTTTCCTGATGTTTGGTGGTGATTTGCTAGGTGTAATTTATTAGCTTGTAAGGATGAAAAATCCTGTTCTGTTCGCTACCTTAAATTTGTATTGCGTTTGAATATTTGAGAGTGATATATGATGGAATTATTTGAGCAACCTATAATGCCACTTAACAGGTTTCGTATGAGATTTTGTTGTTGTCAGCTATCAGTTTAAAAAAAATTATTTAAGTATCAACAGGTAAAACCGTTCTTACCTAAAGCAGTCAATGGACAATCAATCAACACCTGCTGAAACGTTTTCCAAGACAAAATGAGACAGACTTCACCAATAATAATTCACTTCCGATATCTATTTGAACAACGTATGCCTACATTTGTCGAATCATCAGAAGGCCCATTCTATTTCACTTTGTGTTTCCAATGGATTTGATTTTTTTTCGTTCATACTATCTCGTTTTGACGGTGGGCATCGGCAATACCAGCAGCAACATCAGCTAAAGTAGAGGACGGTAAACAATGTCCAGGATGGAGATACGAAACGGCTGAGGCGACACGACACGGGACCGTATTGTTAAACATAAACAATAATGCTTTTCTCGTTTTCTATGGCTTCGGGCAGGTTTATCAGCGAATAGACTTTTGGGCTGCATTCTTTTCATCGGTTTAATTTACCGAAAATGAGCGTTTCCTGTCCTGGGATGGTCGAACGATACCGATGTTGCTACATATGTGTGTTCTACGAAGCAGCAGAGTCCCAAATGGCGCAGGCAAAATCGATTTAACAAATAATAATGAGCCAGGTATGAATGTATTGGAGAAAAAAACAGAGATTGGGAGCTAGTTCATGTGATATGCTTATAAAACAAGAATAGAACACAAATTATCAAATGACAATTATTAATTGATAAGATAATAAAACATAGAATTTTACAGGAGAGTGTTTCCTTAGTAAACAGTCCTCTATAGTCGCACTAGTGACTTTTACGGTGGTTTTGCTAGAAATCATTGCAAGAAAAATTCAATGCAACCTTACTCCTTTGATAATGTACCGGGGAACTTCTATTGCATTGTTAGTCAGCAGTTTCAGGCAAAATATTTGGTCTGTGGCGCATCAATACAGATATTTGAACAGTATTGTAAATGAAATTACACAAGATGGTCCATTATTAGCGTTTCCATGTGGGTCCATAATGGACACGTCGGCAGCGAGCTGGATTACATTGGAATCGAATGGAGGGTCCATATTTAGAAACGTCAAATTTTTATACATTCCTATTATGGACCATCTGAGATATCATTGCGGAAAATTGTCGAGAATGCATTTCAGGGTCCATTACTAGCAATGAAACCCTATGCATCAAAGTACCGTTAATTCACAGCTTGTCCAAAAGATAAATAAATAGTTTGATTTAAATTTAAGCTCTTTTGCACCTATAGTAGCACTACTAAGACAAACTATTTATTTTTATTAAACTAAATAAAGGAAGAATTAAGAACTTTTTCATATCAATCGAATGCTTTTGATTGAAATATGAAATATATAGAAAAAACATTGTAAAACTACGGATAAAAAAACAACTAAGTAAACTTTAACACTTTACTTAACTTTTTCAAAAGAAAAAAATTCAATATTGAAGATACCTAGTAAGGCGAGCAAATACCTTTAAACTCTAATATATTGCTTATCTTGACAGATAGGCCTTTTTCGTCTGTGACTTACTAGACTTCTTCAGTGTCGAGTGCTTAAATTCTTCGGATTGTTGAATTTTTTACTTTTAAACTGGGGCCTTTGCAGCGTCTTGTTTTAATTACGCGATGAAAATTGCATTTAGTTAAGTTTTCAATAATTGCAGAAATATTTTTGTTATGAAATATATGACAAATTATTGCTTAAATATATTTGAAGGTTTGACAAAAGAGAAACATTTATTTCAGCTTTGGTAAAAATAGTTTAACTGGCAAATCATTACAAAATTTGGTATTTTTCTTTGAAAATTAAAGTTGTTTGGCAGTTTTTGTTGAAAATCCCAAGTTGAAGCATTTTTTGTATTTAATGTGTTGTATATGTCCGATCACGGACAGTAGTTGACGAGGGCAATCCTTTCGGTTGAAGGATCCCTGCTTCGGCGGCCAATTCCTCTTCGGAATGCCAGGGATGATCGGCCAGTTCCTTCTCCTGAAGGAATGCCTGGGGTGTCGATAGCTCAGACTGTGAATATGATTTCTCAGCAACAGTCCTGAAAAGGACTACTAGGTTGGGCTGCTTCGGTGAGGGAAACACTTTTGAATTCGGTTTTCGAACTACGACGGTTTATTACGCGTGCCATACAACGGCTAAATACTGAATGAATTTCTTGCACATGCAATCTCCTTATATAGGTTGCAGGTAGCCAAGAACATTGCATGCGCAGCGGTGGGGTTGCGATGGAAATTTCCACTGTCTTATGTACTACATACTGGATGCTGCAATCGGTAGTCCGGGTGGTGTGATGATGGAGAGCTCAAGCTAGACGGTCGGTTTGCGTGAAGTAGTGTGTGTGTGTGGTTCAGGTAGAAAAGGGTGTTTGTTAGTGGTGGTAGCCGAAATACTCGCGGCGACTCGAGATTAGTTATGTGGTTGTTTTACATGAATGGGAATAGAGGGAAATGGATTACATAGACAGGATCAACAACAAGATGGTGAAAACGATGACTGAACTGATCAGGGTTGAAATGTTGCACACTGTTCGCGTTGTGCGTGAACAGTATACACAGTTTGAAAACAACTAAACCAGCTTGTAAATGTGCCATGTTAAAAGATTTGAAATCGGTTTAGTATTCAATAATGAGTTGTGCTCAAACCAAGATGTTTTTCTTAGTAAAATAAGCAAAAAAAAAAAATGGCACGGTAAATGACTGGGTATGGCGTGCTATTGATACCTCGCGTACCTCAAGGAATAAAATAAACCCCTCTGTGCGGCCCTTAGCTTCTTGCCCAGCAACTCCTATCCCTACCTTCTCGTGGTACTGGCTAGGGTACGTGTAACCTTAGGGAAGATCGGATCGGGGTCAGCATACGACCAAAGATGGGAGCTTCGGTCGTAGGCTGACAGGCAGGGGGGGTGGGGGTTTGCTTTTGGAGCGTCTGTACTCCATGTTAGGAGCGGCTCACAACAGCGTCGGTTCCCCATGTTAGGGGTGGCTGGTCATCGTTGGAGTGCCAGAGAAGCACTCTACGCTAAACTGCGCACTATGGTCCTCCGAACATTTAGGGGAAATGGTCCTCCGGAAATCTAAGGGGTTGGTGTCAGACCTTGCAAGCCAACCGTGAAAATACACCAGCACAGTAACGTCAGATTATGGACCAGAACAATCGGCAAAGACCACAGCGACGAAAATGGACTAGCGATTGGGAACTCGGTACGAGGAACTGTAAATCTCTCAACTTCATCGGAAGCACCCGCATACTCGCCGACGTGAAAAGGACCGCGGATTCGGCATCGTAGCGTTGCAGGAAGCCTGTTGGAAGGGATCAATGTGGCGAAAGTTTAGAGGTAATCATATCATCTACCACAACTGTGGCAACACATACAAGCTGGGAACAGCTTTTATAGTGATAGGTGATATGCAGAGGCGCGTGATCGAGTAGTGGCCGATCAATGAGAGAAGGCTCAAAGACCGGTTCTTCAACTTCAGCATAATAAACATGCACAGCCCTCACTCCGGAGGCACTTATGATGACAAAGATGTTTTTACGCGCAGATCTAACGCGAGTACGACAGCTGAACAAGTCACGACGTTAAAATCATCATAGGAAATCGAAACGCTCAGGTTGGCCAGGAGGGAGAGTTCAGACCGACTATTGGGAAGTTCAGCGCCCACCGCCTGACAAACGAAAACGACCTACGACTAATTGATTTCGCTTCCTCCAAGAATATGGCCATTTGTAGCACCTATTTACAGCACAGCCTTCCATACCGATAAACTTGGAGATCATCACAGCAGACAGAATCACAAATCAACCACGTTCTGATTGATAGACGACACTCCGCCATTATCGACGTCAGGACCTATCGTGGCGCTAACATCGACTCTGACCACTCTCCGTCTTCAAAAACGTACGGTACTGACGGTCGCCCCGGTATGACCTAGAGCGGCTTAAAGATGTCGCAACTGCGTACGCGCAGCACCTCGAGACTGCTTCACCGGAAGTGGGTGAGCTGGATGAAACCCCTCTTGTGGACTGCTGGAGAACAGTGAAAGCAGCCATCAACAATGCAACTGAAAGCTAAGTAGGGTACGTGGGACGGAGTCGTCGGAACGATTGTTTGGACGAGGAATGTAGACAGATTTTGGAGGAGAAAAATACAGCGCGGGCGGTCATGTTGCAGCAAGGGACCCGGGTGGTAAATGACTGAGAAATGCGTACCATTGCACAGTGAGAAAATCGGGCTCCAAAACGCGACTAAATGCAATATCTCAGCTGGGTAATGGTTTCAGGAAATGATTTTGACCATTCTAGATCGGAAAAAGGCTTCTGAATCGATTGGTGGCGGTCCCATTGACCGGAGACTTCGCCCTGGCCACCTAGAGCCCTGGAACCATCCTGAGTTCCTTACGGCAAGTAGAATTATTGGAACTAATATAAACTGTCATGATTTCGTTATGCTGCGCAACAGCACACGACAATATTCCTGCATGGTGGATTTAGTGATATGAATTATTGACCATTATGGCCATTTCAT
Source organism: Aedes aegypti (assembly GCF_002204515.2). Taxonomy (NCBI): domain Eukaryota; kingdom Metazoa; phylum Arthropoda; class Insecta; order Diptera; family Culicidae; genus Aedes; species Aedes aegypti. The sequence goes on from NW_018734782.1 coordinate 104,064, forward strand.
GGTTCCGGAACTAACCCGGAACATCCGTAAAATTGGAAATATTGAAAAAAAAAAAATGTTCTTATGGTTCCTTTGTCTCTTGTTGATTAGAAAGAAGTACTCTTACAATTCGTATTTAGTAATCTAAATGTTTGATCATTACGACCATTTTATGGTTCCGGAACTAACCCGGAACATCCGTAAAATTGGAAATATTGAAAAGAAAACAAATGTTCTGATAGTTCCTTTATGTCTTGTTGATAAGAGACAAGTATTCTTACAAGTCGGATTTAGTAATCTAAATGTTTGACCATTATGGCCATTTTACGGTTCCGGAACAAACCCGGAACATCCGTAAAATTGTAAATATTTAAAAAAATATGTTCTGATAGTTCCTTTGTCTCTTATTTGATAGAAAGAAGTATGACAATTTGTATTTAGTAATATGTATGTTTGACCATTATAACCATTTTATGGTTTCGGAACTAACCCGGAACATCCGTAAAATTGGCAATATTGAAACAAAAAATATGTTCTGATAGTTCCTTTGTCTCTTGTTTGTTAGAAAGAAGTACTCTTGCAATTCGTATTTAGTAATGAAATCGTAAATGGTTTTCTGTACATCGTTCAACTAGTATTCGACGATGTTGTGGATAGTCGAGGTCTTTGGTTTAAGATCCAATTAGTTTTCTCTTAAACGTCAAAGTTAAACAAAGTTAAAGATTTTATTTCGCAAAACAACCATCTTTAATTCTATAGTAAATCATATGTTGTTCTTCTTCTCCGTCCTGTAAAAGGTAGTTGTTTAAAAATTTCAATGGTATTCCTTCAATCTCTTATATGATGCCCCTCTTGAGACATATTTATGATAAAAAAAAATCTAAATTACCAATTCGTAAACTGGTTGTTCCAAAAATTCTGATTGGTACTCAAAGAATAACATATTATGTAAATGCTACATAGAAAAAAATATATGAAATGTGAGAACGGAAACAAAATATTCATCTTTTATCTCTTATTGTTAATTTTAAGAATTCTAGTCACATTTCTTATGCCTATAACATTAATCAAGTATGAACAATTAAACAATATACGTTAATAAACAAAAATACAAAAAAAAACTATAAAAATCAATAACGAAGAAAAAACTACATTTTTTAACAAACATTGACAAAAATAAACAAAAATGACGCTCGTCATTCGTTATCAGACTTTGAACTCTCTTCGCTAGCTTAGTGATCTTGGACGGCAGAAGAAATCTGATTGCGGGTTAGGATTGTTGTAAATTTCTTCCCCAGAACTAGTTATTAGTTGTAAACCCATAAAATTTTCTGATAGGAGGGAATCGTCGCTACCAAGAATACTGCCCTGGTTGTACTGAGAAAATGCCCTGGTTGTCCAGAGAATCCAGACCCCCAGCAATCCTCATTAAGCAGTAAATTACGACTGGGGGTTTTAAGGAATTTGCAATGTAATTTAGCCTTGATCTTATAGTTGGAAGTTCCATTATTCTTCTCGCATCATTTTCAATTAGGTTACGAATGGATATACTACACGACAGGTATCCTTTTTCCCACACGGTGTCTTTGAGGAGTAACTTTATTACAAAAAAATAGGTAAGTCTGAAATTTCGAACTAAAAACAATTAGACTTTGCTCTTTCATTTGCGACCAAAATCAAAATAATCGGTCGGGGGGTCCAGAACATTTTTTTTTATTTTGTGTGAAGTATTCATGGATATGTGTTTTTGTACAGACACACATTGCGTTGAACATAGATACGGGACAAACTGCAAGATCAAACCATTTGAACACCTTGGCTTGGAAGGTAAAGTTGTTCTTGCTCAAAAGAGCTGTAATAAGCAAATATGACATATGATATACGCATAATTGCAAAACTGTCTCAAACGTAATTTTAGTTATTGTCCACGAAAAACCTTGAAAATCGTACTTAAATTGGTCATAATGATGTAAGAAGTTATTAGGAAATATTTTTAATAGGTGAAGATGCATCGATATCAAACCTCGAATTTTCAAGAGCTTGTTTGTTGATTTGTAATTTGAGAACCTGACAACCTTTTGACAGACAGAGGAGGATCTTCTCTTCGTCGTAGCATTGTGAAATAAAGTGTAAATCCATTCGTTTGCTCAGTAATAACAAGCTATGGCTTTTAGGACGAGATCATAAATTATACGAGATTTCTCTTCTTACTCGTAGGGGATGGTACACAAATTATGTCACGCTAAATTTCAATTTTTTCGATCCCCTCCCCCCCTTTGTCACACCTTCTGTATGAGTCCTCCGATAATTTTGTAAGGCTTGTCACGCATGGCTTAACCAGCCCCCCCCCTTGGAGCGTGACGTAATTTTTGCATGACCCCTAGATACAAAAGTGACTTATCCGCCTTTCAAACAACACAATTTCAGTTATTCGAATTAACTAGTAGAGGGCTTCGCATGTGATAAACCTTGTTATAAGGCATGTAATAATATACTTGCCCCATGGTGCTGAAAAATACGCTAATTTGGATGGTATTTGAGAAGTTTTAAATCTTATTTTTTTAATGTTATTTTCTTAATGGCACAGTGCTCATGAAAAGATCGGAAACTAACATCATGAGGCTAAAATGGGTTTGGGATTTTTGTACTTGTATGCAGTTCTACAACCCCATATTAACCCCTCTACCGGCAGCTTCATTTTTTCAAAATATTCAAAACGCGATAACTTTTTTGTTTCTCAATATTTTTGAAAAAAAATTCCACAACTTCTTAAAAAACTCTCTTTTTTTCAGAATCTGTATCGGTTTTGAGCATTGGTCATCTATATTCGGAGATATTCCAAAATTCCTTGGGGGACCGACGCATAGCCATAACTCTCGTAATTATCTCTGGCTACAGATTTTTTCTCATATTCGGTTACTCGCTTTTCAAAACTAAACTTTGATGAAAGGCTATTGTGAAGAAATTAAACAAATCGGTGTAACTGTTTTTGAGCAATGAGCTTTTATGTTTTTGGTACGTAACGAGATCTTGAAAACTTCTTAAAACATCATATTGAAATTTTATATGGGAAGTGTCGGTCCCCCAAGGAACACCGAAATATTTTTAAAACCAGTTGACCAATGGTTAATACCGACATAGATTCCAAAAGTAGAAGAGTTTTTTGAGAAGTTGTGAAAAAATGGTGGAAAAATATAGAGAAACAAAAAAGTTATCGCGATTCAAATATATTTTTGTGCTGAAAAAATAAAGCTGCCGGTAGAGGGGTTAAGCTAAATAATAGCAAATAAACTCATGAATATTCTCTCTTCAGCAAATTACTTTATTATGGTTTGAAGAATGAGCTTTTACAATGGGATAATAAGTTTGTACTTACATTACAGTAGTAGCGTGTTTGGAACATACCTCAAAATTTCTTCATAGTAATTTCCATATAAACTTACATTGTCTTTGGGCCACCTTAAATCACCACCTAGAAAGCTGCGAATTTCACAGAGCACTATTTTTATAGTAAGGATAGTAACCAACATATGTGAGATTGAATTCACAAACATTTTTTAATTTTGAACCGCCCTAATATACATAAACACATAGATAGGCATATTCAAACATATGTGCAAGTCTCTCGAAATCAAAAAAAAAATTACTCTGGACCCCCCGACCGATTATTTTGGTTTTAGCAGCAAATGAACGCGAGAAACCTAGACTTTATTGTGGAGAAGTTTCAGACTTACCTATTTTTTTGTAATAAACTTCTTCTACGAAACACACCGTGCCCAGTTTGGACTTGAAAATGACGGTATTATTGATTTGCGGTGTTCTATCATTGCATTCCATGGCACGAGGGGCTTCAGACCAAATTCTTGTTTGATGAATTGCCGAATACCTTTGAAAAAGTTAAAATTATGTGAACTGACTCAGAATTCAAAAATAGCTGTAAAAGAGATGTATTTGCCGATAAATTTGTTTTTTTTTTCTTAATGTTTCATGGGGAAATGAAATGAATATTACAGGGTGGCCATCGGAACCCTATTTTTAGTTTCCATAATTTTTCCTGGTATTGTAATTATTTTTTCCAGGTTTTAAATTGTGCGTCAATTAAAAGGCTTTTTGAATTTCTAATGTTATGATTTTTTTTTCTTCATTTGAAATGAATGATTCTTGCATATAATTGCATGTCAATCTTGGTTCGATAAGTTGAGAAAAGATTTGAGGATCTCATAAAGACAAAGGTGTTTCAAACATGAGAATCGCTAAAGAAAATTTTCAATAAATTGATGCCATTGTTTATACTTTATGTAATTGATTCAAAGTTCTGAGTTAAATATGTTTCAAAGTAGTTTCAGAAAATCCTCTGCCGAACAAAATTTTCTTAAAAATGTTATGTTGAAGATTACTTTGTCAAAATTCAATTTGTACTATGATTTTGTAATAATTCCCATAAATATACATGGTCTCTGTACAAATAATTGATTACATTTTATTACATAGAGTATACTTCAATATGTCTCGATTTTTTTGCAAACAAATTCTGTTGATTAGTGAATTTGAAGCTATGATTTTTTTTACTTCAATTGATTTTTCTAGTAAACGATTCAAATTCCCAACTTTTCCCATCTTTTTCCCGGTGGTTTTAAATTTTCATATTCTTCCCGTTCTTCCTCGGTTCGGTGGCCACCATTTTTATTACTAGAATAAATTATTACATTTTAAAACAATAATTTTCGTAAAAAGGATCAAATATATATCGTCAAGAAGCTGAAATATTAAATTTTCTTTTAATACATAAATATCGATCTCTCTCTCTTAGCTTTTAATAATGAATATCGGTATTCTCATTTTTTTTAATTTTTCGAGATACAGTACTGACCCGATTTTGTCAGCCCCCGATTTTGTCTGTCCCCGATTTTGTCTACCCCCGATTTTGTCAGCCTATTTTAAATTTGTCAAAAAAATGTTATCGTTATGTTTTATCACGTTTACATTAAAATTGATGATGATTTTTGATGTCATGCACCAGAGAGGGCAATGGCAATGCTTTTTATTAAGTGTTAAAAATCGATATTACCAATATAAGGGAGGGAGGAGCCCCGGATAAAAAAAAAACTAGCTACGCCCATGTCCATCGCCTTCTTAAAAGTCCATAAAACCATGTAACATGTCAAAATTTGAAAAACAGGAACAAAATAATATGACCCGATTTTGTCAGGTTCCCCATTTTGTCAGCCTAAAATTCATCAAGAGGCTAACAAAATGGGGTCCTTCAGGTATCAGAAGGCCGGCTCCAAAGGCACGTTCCCCACCAGTTGGGAGATTTGTGCCATCGCCATATTTGAGCCTATTTCATCATCTACCCGATGGGAGAGGAAAGGGAAGGGAAAGATGGGAGGAAATAGGAGTGGGGTCCCTTGAAGAGGGAAGATCGCATAAGCGAAATGAGAGCATGTAGCTCCATACCACAATGGGTTCGAACAGCGCCCTAAAAAGGGCACTGCAAAACGCATTAGCGTAGAGAGCCTATAGCTCATTACCACAGCGGGTTAAGAATAACAGAATGTCCTGAAGATTCAAGCTTCTGAATTCAGTTTCACTTAATAAGTGTTTACCAAGTAATTGGAATCGCATTTGCGCAAAAACTGGACAGTTACATTTCAGGTGATACGAAGTTCCATAATCGGAGTCACAACTGTCACACACAAATGAGTCAGCACGCTGAATATTTGCCATGTGATAGTTGAGTCGGCAGTGTCCTGACAACGCTCTGACCAAGAGACTGCAATTCTGCTTTGACAGATTTGTTAAATACTTCGCCACCTTTGGAGATGGCTCAGTAATGTACAATTTTGTTTGACGACATGACTCCAAACTATTCCAATATTGCTTGTGCTGAGTTGCCGCCCAAGAATTTATCTGAAGCTTCACCCAGCACTTCGAAATTGGAATAGCCGGCTCAGGGCCAATGAAGTCATGCGATGCTCCATCGCGAGCTAGCTCATCAGCCAATTCATTTCCAACGATGGAAGAATGGCCAGGTACCCATAAAAGGTTTACAGAGTTGACTGAATTCAGTTCCTCAATTTGAGTTCGACATGCGATAACAAGCTTCGACCTTGAGTTGGCCGAAGCGAGAGCTTTTATAGCAGCTTGACTATCTGAACAGAAGTATATGACTTTACCCATTACGCGCTGTTGAAGTGCTGATTGCACTCCACACATAAGGGCAAATATTTTCGCCTGAAAAACGGTGCAGTTTCTACCAAGTGAGTAAAACTGATTCAGCTTTAGCTCATGAGAATATACTCCTGCACCAGCTCTACCTTCAAGAAGGGAGCCATCAGTGTAACATACTATATTGTTTGATATACTTCTTTCCAAATAGCCAGACGTCCACTCTTCCCGTGAAGGGAATTGTGTGATAAATGTCCTGTAAGGAAAGTGACAAGCAATTGTGAGATCACTTGGAGCAAGGACAATTTTGTCCCAATTCACTAAAAGTGGAAACAACGAAGTGTGTGTAGATCTACGATTCACTGGGTTTTTCTCCAGTAGATCCAGTACCCATAAACGGTAAGAGCAAGAAAGTGCTTCTTGTTTAAGATATATGTGTAGTGGCGCAACGTCGAAAAGGGCCTCGAGCGCTGCTGTGGGAGTTGTAGAGAACGCACCAGACATCGCCATCAAGCACATCCTTTGGAGATGGCCCAATTTTGATTGGATTGTTCTCACTTCGCCCTTTTGCCACCACACAAGACATCCATATGCCAATATTGGTCGAACAACTGTTGTGTAAATCCATTTGATATATTTGGGTTATGGGGCCCAGATAGCCGTAGCGGTAAACGCGCAGCTATTCAGCAAGACCAAGCTGAGGGTCGTGGGTTCGAATCCCACCGGTCGAGGATCTTTTCGGGTTGGAAATTTCCTCGACTTCCCAGGGCATAGAGTATCTTCGTACCTGCCACACGATATACACATGCAAAAATGGTCATTGGCATAGTAAGCTCTCAGTTAATAACTGTGGAAGTGCTCATAAGAACACTAAGCTGAGAAGCAGGCTCTGTCCCAGTAGGGACGTAACGCCAGAAAGAAGAAGAAGATATTTGGGTTTGAGGCCCCAAGTTTTACCAAAGGTTCGCCGGCATTGACCGAAGGCCATGCAAGCTTTTTTGACTCTGAAATCAATGTGAGGTGTCCATGAAAGTTTGGAATCTAGAATGACTCCGACATACTTTACTTGATCAGTCACATTAATCTCAGTGCCAAAAAGACGTAAAGGTCGAATTCCATCACGGTTTCGTCTTTCTGTAAACAGAACAATAGATGTTTTATTCGGGTTAACCGAAAGGTCATATTGGCGACACCAACTCTCGACTACCTGAAGTGCACTTTGCATCAGGTCGAATAGGGTGCTTATGCACATACCAACTATCAGAGCTAGATAGTCGTCGGCAAATCCATAAGTTGGAAAACCGCTATTATTGAGTTGCCTCAATAGCGTATCTGCTACGAGATTCCACAAAAGTGGTTATAAGACTCCCCCTTGGGGGCATCCGCAAACACTCAATTTTCGAATCGCTGCTTGACGCAATGTCGAGAAGAGATGTCGGTTTTTGAGCATTTGATGAATCCAATTGGTGATCAATGTAGGTAGCCCATGGTTTCGTGCTGCTTCCAATATGGCATCGAAAGACACGGTATCAAAGGCACCCTCAATATCCAAGAAAACACCCAAGCAGGATTGCTTCTGAGCGAATGCTTTCTCGATATCGTATACAACTTTGTGTAAAAGAGTCACAGTGGACTTTCCAGATTGGTAAGCATGTTGATTCACATGAAGAGGCATGTTTGCCAAATAAACATCACGGATGTGATGATCGATTATGCGTTCCAGACATTTCAGAAGAAAAGAGGTCAGACTGATTGGTCTAAAACTCTTCGCTTCCTCATACGACGCACGTCCTCCTTTCGGGATAAACTTTACAGTAATATCACGCCAGGATCTGGGAATGTACCCAGTAGCAAAACTGCTTACAAGTAGCTTTTTCAAAACATGTTTGATAAACTCAAACCCCTTTTGGAGCAGAACAGGATAAATCCCATCCGCTCCTGGAGATTTGAAAGGAGCAAAACTATTAAGTGCCCATTGAATCGATTCAGTAGTTACGATACTGCGAGCCGAGGCCAGAGACTCGTAACTACATGAAAAGACATTTGGTTCATCCGTAGATGCTATGTCCACACATCCGGGGAAGTGTGTATTGAATAAACATTCTAAAACTTCTTCATCGGAAGAAGTAAAGTCACCATTAGGTAAGCGAATTTCGTTCACTTGGAAATCCTTAGATTTTGCAAGGATTTTGTTCAGCCGACTGACTTCACTCAAACTGGAAACATTTGTACAAAGGTTTTTCCAGCCGGATCTTTCAGCAGAACGAAGAGCCTTCTTGTAAGCCTTGCGAGCCGACTTGAACGACTCTGATCCAGCTGAACGGCGTCTGTTCCAACTCCTTCTACATTGTTTCCTGAGTCTAGTCAGATCGGAATTCCACAAAATAATATGACCCGATTTTGTCAGGTTCCCCATTTTGTCAGCCTAAAATTCATCAAGAGGCTAACAAAATGGGGTCCTTACTATATTAGTTGTGATTTTACTAACTAGGGATTATTTAAGCATATTTTTATTTTATTTTTTGGTGTGTGTGTGTGTGTGTGTGTGTGTGTGTGTGTGTGTGTGTGTGTGTGTGTGTGTGTGTGTGTGTGTGTGTGATCCATCTAACTCCCACTGTCCGGCAGTGGTATTATGGAAAAAAGTTTCTGGCAAAAATATAGTATATTTTTGCAAAAAGCTTCAGTCCGGGAGTTAGAGGGTGATAGCTCTGTTGCAGATCCGGTGACCCATTTCAGAATGGCTGGAGAGACACGTCCATTCAGAAGTCACTTTCACTAACAACAAGCCCCGCATGTATGTATTACCGTTATCAAATGGATAATGATAATACATACACACTTCCTGTTTCAAAAATGTTAGTTTTGAAACTGGCGCGTATTTAATGTTTAGTTACCAATAAACATGTAATCAGAACAATCTCACCAAAATCGATCCAAGGCGGCGTTGTCATTAAATCCAATCAGCAATCGAACCTTTTTCTTCTTCTTCTTCTTCTTCTTCTCATCTGGGTGGCATCCAATTCCTTCTCCATGTGACGCATACAATTGTAACGCTCCGTTCTGTTTCTAAGTCAACGGCTTACGCGCCACCTTCAAAGAAGGACCGTTACTCCGATCGTTAGCCCGGAATGAGACTGCCTTCTCAGGGCAGGTCTTTCAGTTCTACAGAAACGAAAGTTCACTCTGAACCCAAACGTCATAGGCAATCAAACAAATTCACCAAATAACGAAATTTTAATCTAAAATGAACGCGAATTAAAAATACTCTCAATGATTCACCAAGGGAGAAATTGTCTCGCTAAAATAAACTTAAACCAGTCTAAGAATCAATTCAACTTTATTGCGTGACGTGATGAAAATGGAATGCTGAACTAAACTAGAAGTAATTTATTTTAATTGTTTCAACTACGACCGTATCTAAAAGTATATCAACTAAATTTATCGAGTGTGTTTAACTCTACTACTCGACTATTAATTTGAATTTATTTCATTCAAATAAACCTAATTCCCTAGGGTGACGTCACGCTACTTAAATTGATTTTTCTAATAAGAACAAGTGAGCAAAAATGTTCAGGTCTGACCTTAATTCTTCTTGGGTCCCACGTAGGATGTCCCGCGAAGTTCGTCCACGTGTTCGCTCCTCAAAACCGAAAGGGCTTGCTTTCAACTAGGTGGTCGTCACCAACGAGTTGCCGGCGTTGAACTCTAACTTCTTCTCACCGTTCTCACGTGTCCCGCGCGCTGGTGTATGAACCGGGGTGAAGGCGTCCCCTTGATACGTGGAGTGACGGCCGTTGAATGTAGCGTGGCCTACACCTTGCGACTTACCGACTAGCGAAGACACGGCGGTGACATCCGGTTGTTGCAAGACGATTGCTTCAGACGACTGGCAGATTGGTAAGCCGCCGACAGCATAAACTTCAGTCGATCAACGGTGGGAGTCCACACTGGCGCACTACTGGTTGCACGGAATCACGATGTAGTTCGAATTAGGGCCTAATCTCCAAACCAGATTCTACTCCGAACTATGCGCAACGTTTCTGGACAAAACTCCACACCAAACTACGTGCCCACGTAGCTTGGGCACGCTTGTCCTAGACAACGTGGTATAACTTCACTGATATGCTCACATTTAATTGAAATATAGGCTTACCTGAATTTATTCAGTTGGAAATTCACAAATAATTTCAAATTCTTTTCAACTATTTCCTCGACAAATTCAGTCGCTAAAGAAAAACACAAATTATATTTAAAAATTTACACTAAACAACGCACGGACACTTACTTCTAGTTTAATTAATTTGAATCACACCGTTAACTAATTCTTCTTTCAGTTTAACTCCAATCTAAAAACTTCGACTGTTCTTGACAAAGCACTCCACTAGAATGAATAGACCGACGCGCTCTAGATTGGGTTAAGCCTAATTTTTGCTGCGCAATTTACTGCGATTGGTGGATTAGAGAGAGTCTATATTTCAATAGCCTTTTATTTTAATCGGAATTTTCCATAGTGGAATTTTTTGACTCTCTACGACGCAATATATTTGAAATTGAAATATTTCCGATTGCTAACGCTACTACCTGCTAGGTGGCGCATGCAGCATTTATTGTTTTCAGCATTGCAATCTACTGACAGCATTGATCATACTCGACTGACAGAGTATTGGTGTCAGCAAGATAAATGGATGGTATAAAAACGAATTCACAATGTGTCAATGAATGATGTGCATTCATGTATGGTTACACAATTTGTCATTACTAGACCACTTAGTGTGCATGTTTTAGCACTACCATTTATAATTCTTACTTAAAAACCTTTTATATCACGTATCCACTTAACATGTTCACAAAAACATAATTTTATTTCTAAATCCTCAGAACCATCCGTCCAGGTGGCGTAGTAGTATCGGCCGAAAAACAAGCGCAGTCTCGAAAAAATATCACGTGGGTGCACAAATCTTAACAAAACCAATTGGAATCGGCCAAAGAATATCACACTGAAGGCGTTTGAAAGAATTTTTCACTATTTAATATCGACATTTTTCCAATATTCACTTCCAAATTCAAATGCGGATGGCGTCGCACCAGCCAATTCATCGGCGACATCGCGGAAACGAGAGCACGAAAAATAACGTGGAGCAAAACAAAACACGACCGTTCGCGGGCAACGCTTACTGCGATCTCCATTTTTATTTTATTTTTTGGGGTGTCCCAAAATTTAATTCATTTTGAATAATCGCTTCGTTGACATTTTTGAGAAAAGTTTGATTTTTGTGACAAATATCAACAAAATATTTGTAGTGCTGCAAATTTTCTGATATTTATTTTATTTATATTTTTATTATTTATTTCGGAGTCCAAAATTAAGGAGACAAAGCAGTCACTTTGTTTTCTTTTCTAAAAAATCAACAAACTGAATTTTTAAATACTTGAATAGAATTTTGTTCTGCTTCGTCGTAAGCGCTACTATTCGTCGTATCAAACTTTAAAAGTTCCACTACGGGGGATATTCACACTTACCTGCAACATAGATTCATTATCCAAGTGTAATTTTGTGAAAGCTGTTATGGTTTGTACACTTGTACACCAAAAATGCAATAAAACTACTGTATTTCGGTAAATAACTTCAGTTCAATTATCCACTTTGCACTTTTTCACCGAAATCGCATGGAAGACACGATTTGAGAGAAATGCTTAGCGATCGACTGAGCCACACCACTTTCCAACACAAGTTTCTTCCCGTCCCCGTGGGTGACTTACTTCGCCGGGCACTTATTTTCACTATGGAAAACCTTCGTATTTCTTCACTGAAGGATTTCATTCCAATCACACGCCGTAAAACTTCAATAAATCACCAAATTTTACGAAATTTCCTCAACCGCCGCGTATAATTGAGAATGTAAACAAAGTTCAATCCGTCGTACTGAGAAAAAAAAAAGCTTGTGCGCATCAATGTGTGCGCGACGCTCGACGTAAAAATACGGTTCCTTTGATTGTGTTGTTTTCGCTGTACTGTGAGCAAATGCCATAATTGTACGGTCAAAAAGAATTGTGTTCATATGTTTGGGCTGAATTTTGATGACGAACAATTAATTTTAAAGGAAATTAGTATATTCCATCATGCTGAAGGAATGGAGGGAGATGCCCGTAGATCTATATATTCTAGTAAAACATTTTATTATAGCGTTGATATATTGTGTTTTAACCATTCAATACACACAGTGAGCCGTAAGTTGTGAGACGAATCTGGAAACTGATTGCGACGGAGTTGAAAACGATACGACGGACTGAGAATACGGTAAGATGCATTATTTCCAAAAAGAGATCAAGATTTATCAAAATGTTATTGTACAATGCTAAAGCCGTTTTGAGAAAGAATTGTTTGGCATCGGTTTGTATCAGCATCATTCACCGCAATACTGGGAAAATTGCAGTTCTCACTGACCAATGCTTAATACGATGGATACTAGCACATCACCCTACGGTGATTTTTTTGTAAATTATTATTTTAAATCATCAAAAGTGGGTTCCTAACAAAACGCTTGTATTATTCTTTCCATATCGAAAGACAGTGATTTTTTTAAGGATAGCTATACTAAAGATTATGCCTGTAAGCTTATGCGTTTAAGAGTTATTGATACATAGGCAAACATCTGTCAGTCTAAAAAAAAAACCCGTCAATCAATAAGAACGTTTCGCATGAAAAAAAAATGCATAAAAAGCGAATAACATCAATATGTCAATATGGAAGAATTCATGATTTTCGAACTGATATAGTTTTTTTTTATGAAACATGCCTTTGAAAACTTTATGAAACTAACACAAATTTTTTCTTGGAAAATGTGGTTATGGGAAAATATTTACGCCAAAATCTATAATAACGCATAAAAATAATTGCTTTGTTGCATTTTCAAGCCCCTTAAACTCAATTTATGAAAAGTTCATTTTCAGTATCTTGCAAAAATTTGTCAAACCAAATTCGATTTTCACAACTTAGATTCGTTGAACTATGTTCCGGGTTAGTTCCGGAACCATAAAATGGCCGTAATGGTCAAGCATTCAGATAACTAAAGACGAATTGTAAGAATACTTCTTTCTATCAAACAAGAGACAAAGGAACTATCAAAACATTTTTTTTTTCAGTATTTCCAATTTTACGGATGTTTCGGGTTAGTTCCGTAACCATAAAATAACCGTAATGGTCAAACATTCAGATTACTAAATACGAATTGTAAGAACACTTCATTCTAATCAACAAGAGACAAAGGAACTATCAGAACATATTTTTTTTAAATATTTACAATTTTACGGATGTTCTGGGTTTGTTCCGGAACCGTAAAATGGCCATAATGGTCAAACATTCAGATTACTAAATCCGACTGGTAAGAATACTTCTCTCTTATCAACAAGACATAAAGGAACTATCAGAACATTTGTTTTCTTTTCAATATTTCCAATTTAACGGATGTTCCGGGTTAGTTCCGGAACCATAAAATGGCCGTAATGGTCAAGCATTCAGATAACTAAAGACGAATTGTAAGAATACTTCTTTCTATCAAACAAGAGACAAAGGAACTATCAAAACATTTTTTTTTTCAGTATTTCCAATTTTACGGATGTTTCGGGTTAGTTCCGTAACCATAAAATAACCGTAATGGTCAAACATTCAGATTACTAAATACGAATTGTAAGAACACTTCATTCTAATCAACAAGAGACAAAGGAACTATCAGAACATATTTTTTTTTAATATTTACAATTTTACGGATGTTCCGTTTTCTTTCTAATCAACAAGAGACAAAGGAACCATCAGAACTTTTTTTTTCAATATTTCCAATTTTACGGATGTTCCGGGTTAGTTCCGGAACCATGAAATGGCCATAATGGTCAATAATTCATATCACTAAATCCGCCATGCAGGAATATTGTCGTGTGCTGTTCCGCAGCAAAACAAAATCATGACAGTTTATATCAGTTCCAATAATTCTACTTGCCGTAAGGAACTCAGGATGGTTCCAAGGCTCTAGGTGGCCATGGCGAATTTCCGATCTAGAATGGTCAAAATCATTTCCTGAAACCATTACCCAGCTGAGATATTGCATTTAGTCGCGTTTTGGAGCCCGATTTTCTCACTGTGCATTGGTACTTCGCGTACCTGCAGGTATAAAATAGACCCCATTTGTGGTCCTTAGCCTCTTGTCCAGTAACTCCTATCCCTACCTCCCCGTGGTGCCGCCTGGGGTACGAGTAACCGTAGGGAAGATCGGGTAACCAACCCTGGTGGGACCTTGGTCGTATACTGACAGGGAAGGGGGGTAATTTTCAATAACAAAAAAAAAAAAACAATTAAGGAAACGTTTAAGTTTTCATCAGAGAATCTTGATAGGAAATAAATATTTAGGATTAAGTTCCATGATGGAGGTGTTTTATGATATTATTTTTTTTTTCTAAGAACAACTTTCCGTATTTTTCAAAATCTTAAATAAATGTTGATTATAAAATGAGAATCTTGAAATTATTCTGAACTCATTAGCCATTTTCGAGTTATTTCATTTTATCATATCTATATAAACAAAAATGTTTTGTGTTTGTATGTCATGAAATATCTTGAGAACAGGCTATTGAATTTTGAAAACTTTTCCAAAATTATGTTTCTAAAGTGTTCCGATTTATTGATGTATATGAAAAGCATCGTATGTTTAACAGGAAAGTAAAAAAAAAACTTGTATGAACAGAACTCATATTTGGCCGGGACGTTTCATGGTGGTATTCAACAGCTTACTTGATTGCAAGACAAAGTTTGCTAATGCTCATAAGTTTTCTTTTTATTTTTTTTTTCTTTAGTCAAAATGATCGTTTTATCTGTCAAAAACATTTATTCTACCACACCGAAAACATGTGCAAAATTTACTGCAAATCGAAGATGGTCGAGTTATGGAATTGACTGATTTGAAATGGAATTTGTTTTCAGTTTTAATTGCTGTATAGGAAAATTCGCGTAATGTTGAACGGCTAAAAAACTCGCCTATTAAACAGTTAAACAGTCCATGTATTTATTCTTTATGGCGTAAAAAAGTTAATGATAGTCGAATTATAGACGAAACACATGCCCTCAATCATTAATAAAGAATTATAATTCAATGTATTATTTCTACGAAGTTAAAAACAATGTCTAGTACGAATGTCGATTGTAAATCTTACGTTACATGAATAAAGTATACATAAATAAATAAATGAAATAAATATGAAATTGGCTCTCAACACAATAATAAATGATTCCATTCGATGCATACGATGTTGTTTAATGAAAGACATTTTTCAATAAATTAGAAATACTGTCATACTGATAAAAGCTACATCTCTGCGATACTATGCGTTGAACACAGCAAGCAAAATGCAATTTACAACATGCAGCGTGAGCGGGCTTGCGTTGCTCGATATCGTAGCTATCATATGAGGAATTAGATTGTATCTATTGTACTGATTTACGATCGAACCATTCGGCTGGCTTTCAATGCATTATCGGCACTTACTTGCACATTGTACGGCAGTGAATCGAACGTTCACTCCTTGTTTTGTTTGTTTTTGCAATAGGGTAAACGCTCCCTTAGTGGAAGTAGCTCCAACAGTGGAGGTAGTGTGTTTTGCCATGTTGCGCACTAATAGATGACAATGTAATATTTTTCTATGATGTACGATAGGAAAATGATACAAACATTCGAGTGATATCCATGAAATTTTATCGTAAAGCTATTCAAAACAATTATTTTTTTTTTTTAAACAAATTGCTTCTTTGCATTTATGGGGGCACATCAGTTTCCATAGTGAAGTGTCCCATAAAAAATCAATGGAATGCGCCATCAAAGGAACCAACCCAAAAACATACCTCCATTTGAAAAACAGTGTTCCTATTTTTGGTGCTGGGTTTTTTGCAAGGAAATTTCAATGAATTCCATACATTCGAATAATAGAAGGGTTTGAAATCTACCGACTTATAGTTCAAATCAGATAGTTCATGATATTATCACCATACTTTAGCTTAGGTGCACCATATTTTCCCAAGGCTACACGCTGATTTTACTCAGGCATAGTGTGCCAATAGCGAAATCTTTAATTCTAAGATTAAGGTAAACGATAAGTTGAATTTATACGTCAGCAATGAAAGAATCTACTATTTTGGAGCGAGTAAATTAGCTGACCTGCATTGTAAGGAAAATAAAGTCAGTCAGGCAAAGATCTTTTCTTGAGTGCTTCTCTAGTTGTTTGAAGTTTGAAACCTACTAAGTACTTAGTGCTTACGGAAGGGTTTTTAAAACTACTTACGTTTTCCTTTTCCACTTTCAAAAGGAAAAGTCCTCCAAATGTCCACCTGCATGTTTGATCAATGCCTGGTAATATGTAAAGGGCATGCGCTGCTTGTGCGATAAAATAACGCTCTTTATAATCAGAAGAACGCTTCATAAGAACTCTGGCAGAAATTTTATCCGATATAAATAGGTACAGTTTTGTCTTAACATCCAAACCTAGCTCATATAACGAACACTCGACCTTTAATAGGGATTTTTCAGATTTTGAATGTAATTTGAAGTAATTTGAATGATTGTTTTTTTTTCATACTAAGCTAAGGCGCAAGTCTATTGGCTCATATGTTTTTTTCTTTTAGTTCCATATAGTTTTGTTTGTCCATGTCACCTGTTCTTTGAACTGCTTTCACGAACTATTTATATTCATGGATTGAGAAGCTTTAATCAAAATTCCTAGTAATGAATGGTTTGAAAACATTTGTACATCCCGTACCAAGCAACGACATAAAACCACAATTGCTCATTGAGTGAATGTTTGAAAACGCCATTTAATCCGACAAAGTTTCATTTCTATTGTATCATTATGCTTTGATATCGCATTGTATGACCATGGTTGCCGCGAAGCACTCAGAATCGTAGCTTGCAAAACACTATTGACACATTTTCTCGCATCACAAGTTGGTGCAACTTTCCCACTGCAATTTATGTCGAGTGTCATAATGATACCGAAGTCAAACAAACGCGATGATGATGGTTGGAACTTTCATATCTCTTTAGTTGTAGCTTGGCGTAGTGGCCTACTCAGTAAGATGAATGGAAAACGAGAGTTGGAAAGGATAAATATCTGGGGAATATAAGAATGTTTGTCAGCTTTTTATTCCATGCCATTTTTCCTCTTATATTTTTAATAGATTCTTGATAGGACCGTGTTTTCTGTCGCTGGAACACATGCTGTCTTCAATCTTCTAAAGAGGAAATTGTGCGCGAATGGTACTCAACTGGAACAACTGGTGTTTCTCAGTTGAGATCACTTTAAGCACTTCCTCGGAGGATTATTTTTACGATGGTTTTTTCCACTAGAAACCAAGAAACCTGATACATAGATTTATATTTCGTTGTTCATGAGCTTATCGCGGTATAGCAAATTCAACTGCTATAACATCAATTTGGCACTCTGTCTGCAGACTTTCAATATTTTTTTTTGTATAAT
>NW_018734783.1:0-3000 GCF_002204515.2 Aedes aegypti
GGCGAGGTTTAGTTGGTAGTGTTGTACTTTTATAATGGCGTGAATGGCACGACATAAATTCTACTCTCCCTTGTCCACCTCTATGTAATTAATAGACGACCTAAAACCCTTCAAAATGCATCAAAAGTTCCACGTCATAGGCGAGAAATGCATAAATTGAGTCCTCGCTACACGCGCAAGCGCACCCCCCATCTGCTCTGCACCGTAGCTCAGCTACTAGTGCGAGGAATTTAAAGGGATCAGTCTTTATGAACACACTTTCGCTACTGCGGTGGTCGTGCGGCGACCGCACTAAATCTATTTATGCGTCTGTTTCAGGGCTGGTAGCAGTCAGACAGTAAAATAATAGTGACTTTAGTGACCAAAATGATAAAAATAGTGACCAAAAAGTGACCAAATTGTGACCAAAAAGTGACCTAAAAGTGACTTCAAAACCACATGTAGTATTCATGAAAATTACTATAAATGAAAATACGTGCTATGTGGATATTAACCAATCTTCATTTTGGGTGAATTTAGAGTCTAGAGAACTGCACTGCCCATGTTCGCATAGTCGACCCAGGTAACAATTTAAAGCTTAAAAGTAGATGGAGTATACCTTTTAATTCCGCTCCAATGCTCCAAATGCTTATCTTTGACAGATACGCGTATTTCGACTACCACTTGCAGTCTTCTTCAGTGTCAGTTACTCGTATCCACTCGAGTAACTGACACTTAAGAAGACTGCAAGTGGTAGTCGAAATACGCGCACAGAAAAAAATATTTAATTTTCAATGTGATGTAAACTGAAGTCTACTGTAAAAATAAATCAAATTCGTGTGTTATTACAGCATCATGTTAATTTAAATGAATGTATATTCAATTTTCAACTAGAAATGATTGAATTTTGCATGATCGTGTAAATTTAAAGTGAATTCGATTGAAAAATAATTGATTTGTCGTTGAAATTTAGGTTTATTTCGATGCTCCAAATATGTGCATGAAAATAAACTTAAATTTACAACATATTTTTAGCTGTGCGTATCTGTCAAAGATAAGCATTTAGGAGCGGAATTAAAAGGTATACGGTACTCCATCTACTTTTAAGTTTCTCTTTTGAGATTCTGCTCAGAGGATTCGAACATTAATTAAAGAATTTAAAGCTGCTCAAACGCTTTTATAACTAATTTAAATCAGCCTTCGCAAACGAAAACAAAAGCTGGTCATAGCCTCCACACACTCTTGTTCAGCTGTTAAACATCTAATTCTGGCGATTTTATTCAGCCTTAAGCTTAAATGAAGCTATATGGAAGGCTGAACAAAGGTCTAGCATGCACTTATTAAAGCCCCTTTCAATAACGTCATTTCTATTTTTAGAACAGATGGCAACCTTCGAAAGCTTAGCAATCGCTTATTCATCCATTATTCAACAAAGAATAAAAAAAATGTTAAAATATTCTTTGATCTTTCATAGTTTTGAGTTTTATAATCGCTACCAACAATTTCAAACACGCAGTGGAGAAGTGTGCTGGAATTTTAAGATGAAGATAAGTATATATGAAAATTGAGAATTGAACTGGGATTCACTTATTTATAACCACTCACCTTTGCAACTGCTCAACATGCGGCTGTGTGAACATCATTGAAAGCAGGGAATAACTTATCCACTTGTCTGAATAAGGGCTATGTGAAAGGTTGTATTATGGCTGGAGAAGTGATATCAGTGCTATGCGAAAACAACTAAGTTAGCTTTCATAAGTGTGTTTTGATTTTAGTTTTAAACTAGAATCCTAAAAAATCTTCAATTAATGCTGCTTAATGGTTGTCACTTGCGTTGATAATGATTACGAATAAAGTGGAAAATAAGTTTATTCTGTCGCTTCGTTCACTGCCGTTCTATGCATATTTGTCCCGCCGTCCGTAAGATTTACATGGAACATGGGACAAGTAGCCGTAGAAGAGCAGTTCAGTTAATTATTGTCCTCTGCAAGAAAAAAACACGGAATGCGTTTATCTGAAAATGACGATATACAGTCGCAATTTTAATGAAAATCATCGAATGGTTCAGATTTAGTAAATTTGGAACATTTGCGTCTTTGGACAACGAAAAATTCCAAGCTTACTTGAATTTTGACGTTGCGTTTAAATTGCGCGCACATTTTCTGCGCGTTACCGCCGCCGCTGAATGTGGATTTAAAATGTATTGCGGCGCTCAAAAAATGACGAAGAAATCATCGTGATCAAGGGTAGAATTTCATCTACTGAAATCAGGAGTCCGTTTTCAAATCAATCATCTATCAAAAATTTGACTAAGAATTGCGTCAAAAACTTAACAAAAATCTGACTAAGATTACCAAAAGGACCTCGCTTTTTATTTATTTTAAAAGATTTTGAAATCATGAACATAATTTTACATGAAAGTTGTTGGGAATGATTGGAAAAATACACTGCAAATCTGCAGAAATATTTATAAAATCTCGTCAGGGGCCTCATAAGAATTTTCAAGGAATATCTAATAGGTAATCCAGACAAGGCTTCATCAAAAATCAGTATCATCGCAGGAATCCGCCAATCGTACTTCTGAATTAATCTGTCCAAGATTTCAGTGGATCTCCCAAAAAAAAATTGTCAAGTATTCATTTGGCTCAGGTTTTCGTAAATGGCAATATCATCAACCATAACAACTTTCTACAACTTATTTTGGTGGTTTGTAAGTTTAGTGCTTGGAGATGTTCGTTTAAAATTATTTTCCCGGTGACCGCACGTTTTATCTGTTTCACGACCCGTTTTGTATAGAAATAGTTGACCTAATTTGAAGTTTTTCTTATCGATATTAGTACTCGTTTTCGAAGTCCTGGACGAGTTTCTAACAAACTCCTTGAATTTTCGTTTGTTATTAAAACCCGTCTCCGGCTCATCTCCGGGAGGAATTTTCATGAGGGTCTTTCAAATAGGAGGTTAAACAATCCTTCTATAGTCACATATTACTGCAGAAAGCTCACTAGTAATTTATTCAGCAGA
>NW_018734784.1:0-48126 GCF_002204515.2 Aedes aegypti
ATTTAGGAGGTTAAACAATCCTTCTATAAAGGTGCAGAGACATAATTTAATCTTTGGAACCAAGTGAGTGCAAAAATAAGCTCACTAGTAATCCATTATAATTCTATGATCTGGAACATCATGAACTTGGTCACCCTGAGCTACTTCCGGTATTTCAGGGAACGTGAAGACAAACATCTGATTTTAGCTGACGAAATGACTTACGGAACACGACCATACAATTCAGGTCCAGCCAAACCGAAACAGGATATGTCGCTCCGACGTGCTCACTCATGTAGTTTCTCCGATTGCGCAAAAAAGTTTGGAATATTTTTTTCTTCATATCAAAACTCTCCAAGATTTTTTGCTTATATTATATATTATTGGAAGATTTCCTCCCGGGTTAATTGCAAAATTGGTCTGACGGACTATATTTCAGGAAATTCCTATTCTTTTGGAACTCTTAAATTTCCACAAATACAACCATCCAACTAATAATATTACCGCGACATAACACGACTCTATAATCAAGCCTATTATATTAGATAACATTTCAAAAGTAGTAACATCGTTAGTTTACCGAATGAGCTGGTTATGTTGGGTTGATTATAGAGTTAAAAGAGATGGTCAGCCAAGCCCATTTAAAGTTAATATGTACAAAGGTTTAGCCTCGATTGACTAAGGAAATACAGAATGGATCAAATAGTTCGACTTTTCATATAGATGTGACCACATTGAGGCATTGTCTCATGGAAAAATTGCTAGGAACCTTTTAGTACTTTTCTTTGGTTGGAGCCATAGGGGTTAAGAACACCATAATATGTAAATTTTAGTGGTGAGTATATCCAAGTCCCCGTCATGAAAATAAGTTGTACGCTATAGAGAAAATCAAAACTTTGTCTTAAGAACAAGCTGTTGATATTCAAACAAATTTGCAGGCCAGCCATGTTGTATGCTGTACCAATATGGACTAGCTGTTGTAATACCAGGAAGAAAGCTCTGCAGAGAATTCAAAATAAAATTTTGAAAATGATTCTGAGGCTTCCTCCCTGGTATAGTACCAATGAGTTACATAGAATATCCAATGTTGAAACATTGGAACAAATGTCAAATACAGGGCTGGTAGCAAGTCACTTTTTAGTGGCTTGGTCACTTTTTTCGACCTGGTCACTAAAAAGTCACTATTTCCAACAAAAAGTCACTAAAGTCACTTTTTTCAGAAAATGGGTCACTAAAGTCACTATTTTCGTGATCTAACGGTATTGAAATATAAGGCTGGAGTATCTTTTCAAACACAAACAGCATGAAATAGATATTTATTATTATTAGGACAAATACGTGTGATTTGGAAATTTAAGAGTCAAAAAAGATAGGGATTCCTGAATATTTCGTAGACATTTGCAACGGTAAATATTAAAAAAAAAAATCTTGGAAAGGTTTTGGAGAATATGCTGGCAAAACATTTGGGCTGAATTTTGTAGTCGTAATATTTTAATAAATGTTGGCGAATACCAGGGCCAATATCTGACAGATCTGCTGAATAAATTACTAGTGAGCTTTCTGCAGTAATATGTGACTATAGAAGGATTGTTTAACCTCCTATTTGAAAGACCCTCATGAAAATTCCTCCCGGAGATGAGCCGGAGACGGGTTTTAATAACAAACGAAAATTCAAGGAGTTTGTTAGAAACTCGTCCAGGACTTCGAAAACGAGTACTAATATCGATAAGAAAAACTTCAAATTAGGTCAACTATTTCTATACAAAACGGGTCGTGAAACAGATAAAACGTGCGGTCACCGGGAAAATAATTTTAAACGAACATCTCCAAGCACTAAACTTACAAACCACCAAAATAAGTTGTAGAAAGTTGTTATGGTTGATGATATTGCCATTTACGAAAACCTGAGCCAAATGAATACTTGACAATTTTTTTTTGGGAGATCCACTGAAATCTTGGACAGATTAATTCAGAAGTACGATTGGCGGATTCCTGCGATGATACTGATTTTTGATGAAGCCTTGTCTGGATTACCTATTAGATATTCCTTGAAAATTCTTATGAGGCCCCTGACGAGATTTTATAAATATTTCTGCAGATTTGCAGTGTATTTTTCCAATCATTCCCAACAACTTTCATGTAAAATTATGTTCATGATTTCAAAATCTTTTAAAATAAATAAAAAGCGAGGTCCTTTTGGTAATCTTAGTCAGATTTTTGTTAAGTTTTTGACGCAATTCTTAGTCAAATTTTTGATAGATGATTGATTTGAAAACGGACTCCTGATTTCAGTAGATGAAATTCTACCCTTGATCACGATGATTTCTTCGTCATTTTTTGAGCGCCGCAATACATTTTAAATCCACATTCAGCGGCGGCGGTAACGCGCAGAAAATGTGCGCGCAATTTAAACGCAACGTCAAAATTCAAGTAAGCTTGGAATTTTTCGTTGTCCAAAGACGCAAATGTTCCAAATTTACTAAATCTGAACCATTCGATGATTTTCATTAAAATTGCGACTGTATATCGTCATTTTCAGATAAACGCATTCCGTGTTTTTTTCTTGCAGAGGACAATAATTAACTGAACTGCTCTTCTACGGCTACTTGTCCCATGTTCCATGTAAATCTTACGGACGGCGGGACAAATATGCATAGAACGGCAGTGAACGAAGCGACAGAATAAACTTATTTTCCACTTTATTCGTAATCATTATCAACGCAAGTGACAACCATTAAGCAGCATTAATTGAAGATTTTTTAGGATTCTAGTTTAAAACTAAAATCAAAACACACTTATGAAAGCTAACTTAGTTGTTTTCGCATAGCACTGATATCACTTCTCCAGCCATAATACAACCTTTCACATAGCCCTTATTCAGACAAGTGGATAAGTTATTCCCTGCTTTCAATGATGTTCACACAGCCGCATGTTGAGCAGTTGCAAAGGTGAGTGGTTATAAATAAGTGAATCCCAGTTCAATTCTCAATTTTCATATATACTTATCTTCATCTTAAAATTCCAGCACACTTCTCCACTGCGTGTTTGAAATTGTTGGTAGCGATTATAAAACTCAAAACTATGAAAGATCAAAGAATATTTTAACATTTTTTTTATTCTTTGTTGAATAATGGATGAATAAGCGATTGCTAAGCTTTCGAAGGTTGCCATCTGTTCTAAAAATAGAAATGACGTTATTGAAAGGGGCTTTAATAAGTGCATGCTAGACCTTTGTTCAGCCTTCCATATAGCTTCATTTAAGCTTAAGGCTGAATAAAATCGCCAGAATTAGATGTTTAACAGCTGAACAAGAGTGTGTGGAGGCTATGACCAGCTTTTGTTTTCGTTTGCGAAGGCTGATTTAAATTAGTTATAAAAGCGTTTGAGCAGCTTTAAATTCTTTAATTAATGTTCGAATCCTCTGAGCAGAATCTCAAAAGAGAAACTTAAAAGTAGATGGAGTACCGTATACCTTTTAATTCCGCTCCTAAATGCTTATCTTTGACAGATACGCACAGCTAAAAATATGTTGTAAATTTAAGTTTATTTTCATGCACATATTTGGAGCATCGAAATAAACCTAAATTTCAACGACAAATCAATTATTTTTCAATCGAATTCACTTTAAATTTACACGATCATGCAAAATTCAATCATTTCTAGTTGAAAATTGAATATACATTCATTTAAATTAACATGATGCTGTAATAACACACGAATTTGATTTATTTTTACAGTAGACTTCAGTTTACATCACATTGAAAATTAAATATTTTTTTCTGTGCGCGTATTTCGACTACCACTTGCAGTCTTCTTAAGTGTCAGTTACTCGAGTGGATACGAGTAACTGACACTGAAGAAGACTGCAAGTGGTAGTCGAAATACGCGTATCTGTCAAAGATAAGCATTTGGAGCATTGGAGCGGAATTAAAAGGTATACTCCATCTACTTTTAAGCTTTAAATTGTTACCTGGGTCGACTATGCGAACATGGGCAGTGCAGTTCTCTAGACTCTAAATTCACCCAAAATGAAGATTGGTTAATATCCACATAGCACGTATTTTCATTTATAGTAATTTTCATGAATACTACATGTGGTTTTGAAGTCACTTTTAGGTCACTTTTTGGTCACAATTTGGTCACTTTTTGGTCACTATTTTTATCATTTTGGTCACTAAAGTCACTATTATTTTACTGTCTGACTGCTACCAGCCCTGCAAATACAATCATTAATAATTTCAGGCAAAAATCGTTACAATCTTCTATTGCCACGATTAATGCGTTATATGTTTAGGTTAAGTTAGGTTAAGTATATTAAAACCTTTTTTTTTCTCTTATAAGCAGGTGAAATCAACTCACCTGTAAAAAAAAACTGAACTGCTACGGCAAATGAAATGTAATATGTTGTTAACAAAATGTTAATTAAATCTTAAATTTGTTTTACCAAATTAGGATGATAGTGTTGTCAAATAACACAGAACACCTAGATATAAGAAATGAATGTAATGTTTGGAATGATACTAATAAAGAAATTAAAAAAAAAAAAAAAAACAAAAAAAAAAAAAAAAAGAAATGGCGGTGTAGTTTGATGCTTCTTTTGCGAGATTTGTGCCTTCAAAGTTTTGATACATTATTGAATTTTGATTCCAAGCTGTTTCACCTTAATACCCGTCGGAAGAGGCAATCTCAGTACGTAATCGTACATCGTAGTCCATAACATCAGACCCAAGATTGAACCTTGAGGTACTCCCGCGGTAATTCGAACGCCCCTCCACTGTGTCATACAGTAAAACCCTACCATCAAAATTGCTTTCTAGAAGCTCAAACAACTACACCGGTACCTTGAGGCGGTGAAGTGCGTGGGCTTCCCAGCTTGCGCTGATAAACGCATTCTTTACATCTAGAGTAACAACCGTGCAGTAACGGATGCCGTTCCTTTAATGCTCGATTACCACCACAGCTGTTTAAAGGACCGACTGGATAGCGTCCGGAGTAGATTTACCTTTCCTTAATCAAAACTGGCTGTTGGACAGGCCTTCCGTATACGATACTAGCCTGTTGAGAATCAACTTCTCGAACAACTAGCCCGTCATATCTAGTAGACGGATAGGTCTATACTCCGACCGGTCACCTGGTAGTTTCCCCGCCTTTGGTAGTGGCACCGATTTCTGTCGCTTCCATACATCCTAGAAAATGTCTTCATTTGCAGCGTTACATCGCGGTTCTGATCATGTCCGGGTCCGCATTCACTGCCGCTTTTAAGGCAACTTTCGGGATACCATCGGGTCCCGATGCCTTGTTTGACGCGAATTATTTCACGACTTCTGCCAGCTCTTCGTTCGTCACTCTCGACACTTCTTCTCCTTCATCTGCCGCATACGATGCTGGGGGCCATGGGCTTGTGAGATGGTGCGGAAAGAGTACTGTAAAACGGGGTAACTTTGATAGTTTTTTCGAAGAAAACTTGAATATTTATCAGTCTTCACGGTGTGACATGAACACAACCCGCACGGATGTTTTTGCGCTCATTTAAACATTGCATCCAATGCTTGAGCTGTACAAGAAAACTTGTACACGAGCGCAATGTACAAGTTTGTACCCATGTACATGTATGTAAAAATATGTAAGCTCAACATTTAACGTCAAGTTTACATAAATTTTCTTTATTTTTTCCCTCAAATTGTCTTCAAAGTCTCATCTCCATTGCCAGTTTCCTCAAAGGTGTACTGAGACCTTTATACCTTTGCAAATAGTTAAATTTCGGTGCGACATTCCACGATCAATACATTTCAGGCAGATGTTGACGTCATAATCCCAGTATTTCAGCGATCCAACTCATTTGTACTTCCTCACGATGCTTTTATAATATGAAAACACTGATAAATAATGAAATTTAAAAAAAAAAAATGCATTTCATAAAATTTTACGATGTTGCTGCGCACGAAAAACAGTTGCTGGTTTGAGGAGTTGTCAAAATGCGTTGCATTGTTATTCAATGCACGAAATACTCAAGTAGACGTGTTTGATGTTTCAGAGATGCTGTATTTAGAAAGAATAAACACATTTTAATGAAAAAAGAGAACACCTGGCACCGTAAAATGTCGAAAAAGTGGACTTGCAATTTCATTTACTATCGTTCTTGCTTGACCCAATCTCACCCCATTTTTGATGTCTTAGACACCGTACCGAAAAAAATGAAATTTTTGTGAAAATAGAAGAGCAAGGCCAGTAGAATAGTCTTCAGATTTGTTGGAACGGATCAAATTTGTTACACGTAAAAGTTGATGAGTAGTCGAATGTCCATGTCGGAATCCGAACTGTTCATTGGCAAAAATTGAATTTTCGTTGATGTGGACCATCATTCTGTTCAAAATGACCTTTTCAAAAAGTTTACTGATAGAAAGCAAACTGATTGGGCGATATCTAGAAGCTTATGCAAGATTTTCGTCTTGTTTTACAATTGGTTATACTTTGGCCATTTGTCAAAAAAAATGCCAACTGAAAATATTTGTAAAATATATCAACTAAGAAAAAAATTAACGCACTGTGTCTCTTTTCCACCCATTGCAATTTGATAGTTGACTAGCAGCCAATTTTTTTTTATTATGCATAGAAGTTGATAATCTACTAATATTAAACTGTATTTGTCAAAAGATAGCAAATAAAATATAGTACAATATGACTTGCACTGTGTTGAGATAGACTTGTTTGTACGCTAATTAGGTGCAGTTCATGAACAACGAGATCTTTTTTTGGGCTTTTCAGACCCTAGGGTATACCTTGCTCCATTTTTTGTTCATACAAAAATGTGTATAGACCGTAGACATTGGCCAGACTCCAAAGCTTTACTCCTTACTTTTTTAATAATAGGACCATATTTCCTGCTAGGATGGAAGGTAAATTCAATTCTGGATCTTGGTTAATTCAAGCTAATGATTGGTGAATTCAATCTAATGAATTTACATTGAAATAACCCAAGATATTGGTTGTTTCTATAACTGTCAAATAAAACAAAGTAAAACAGTATTGTTTTAAACAAATTTTGAGAGCATTCTTCGATTTGCGAAATATGAGTCCGCTGAAAACACCGACCCGACTCGACGCAATCGCGCACCTCTACCGGCACCTCCGCACATGTAAAAACTCGCCTATACCTGTTATCAAAAAAAAAAACGATAACGAATATCTTGCAGCGTAAAGTTCAAGTGATCAAATATTCATCCTCTCGTCGACCCTGCACTATAATCACCTCCTAATATAACGCAGAGCTAAAGATTCTTTCTTGCGTTACACAATCTGAACAAGAAACCATTTCCAAATACTTCCCATAATTTATGCGAGGCAAAACAGATTCCACTTTCTACGTAATGTAACCCAGCATAAACAGCTGCCCAACTCTTCAGACCTGCGCCCTCCAAGATCCAAGGTGCTGCTGCCTTACGTTCAAAACTTCTTTCCTCAAAGTCTGTCTATCAATTCCGAACTCTATTGCATACTGCTATACCAATCAGACCCTATTCCTGACAAGACACAACCCCAATGTGATGGATTTACCCACAATAGACTGGCCCAGCTTAGTATGGGAGAAAAATAAAGTTCTATAATTCCACGGGGCACCCGCCAGGGTTATTCTTTAGGGTTAGAGGAAGACTTCCTGAAAGTTTCAGCTCATTTGGTCGTTCCATGAGCTGGCGCAATTGAATTGAAGGTAATATGGGATTTTCAGCTCCAAAATATAGGAAACAGCACATCATCTCCTGTTTGGGTCAGGAAAATTGTTGATCGCGTTCAATTGAACCCAGAATGTCAGAAACACTACTTGATACTATTGCAAACAATATTGTAGAAGGTTGTATGATGATTAAAATTGATAAAGTTGGTGTTTTAACTATCTGAAGTAGATTTGCAATATTGCTTAGTATTCCTTCAATTTAGCTGGGTGGTAGCCACTAAGCGCATCATAGCCACCTATGACGCTGGGCGAGCTGCGGCACAAGGTGCATGCACATGTGTGATTGTACGGGAGTGCTGATCTAAGCCTAACTTTCAACAAATGAAAGTTTAATGAAAATGAGCTTAAATCCAGATACAACCTTCGGCAACTATGTTCATTAGCGTATCAACTAGTGAATTTGTCATTCTGGGCTCAATTGAACGCGATTAACTAGTGTACGACACGAAACAGTGACATAGGGTCAATTTTCAATATATTTGAGACGAATATTCCATACAAACTTTGAATTGAATGCGCCAGCTGGGGGAGCAACCAAATGAGTTGAAATTTTGAGAGAGCTTTTTTCTTACCCTAAGGCACATATCTATTTGAATTTTACAACTTTTTTGTTTAAGGGCCAGTCTAACCCACAACCTTGTCATAACCCCTCTTACGTTTCGCTATCCTCGGAAGTCACCCATATTGATGCTCGGCAAAAAATATCAGTATTCAATCCACAAATCCCAAATTACACCACATTACGTTGGTCCGTTTGGCGTCGCCGGTGGATACCTGTTCTGACATTCTTTTCTTTCAAACCCCATTTCAAGCCTGTCCCCCACTTTATCAATACGAATGTTGACGAATCATGATAGTCTGAAGATCGTGACCAGAACGGAGGTAGGATTTATCAATAGGGACCAACCACCACCGCCAATACTCAGCCAGAGTGTCCGCATATTTATCCGCGAAAAATTTGGAAGCACGCATTTATGTAAACAAGCTGAACAAATTTCGCATTCCTACACGGTTTAACCCCTCTACCGGCAGCTTCATTTTTTACCGCAAGAAAAAAATTCAAATCGCGACAACTTTTTTGTTTCTCGGTATTTTTACACCATTTTTTCACAAGTTCTCAAAAAACTCTTGGGTTAATATCTTGAGATATCATTTTCATTCATGATCAGTAAATTTGACACATTTCTGATTTCAAATATTTGAAAAACCAAGTTGAATATGCTGAGTGGTCTTAGCGCCATTTTTTAAGATTTTCAACGGAAGAGAAACGTCCTTCAGACTCACAAGATTTTAACGGTATAATTTTCTATTTGCAGTTTAAGTTAAAGTCAAAAACCTATAGATCGCCGTAAATATCGATAGAAAATTTAGATTAGTGTCTTTAAGAATTTAGGGAGGAAATATCTCTTGATTGACTAGCGCCTCTCGTG
Source organism: Aedes aegypti (assembly GCF_002204515.2). NCBI lineage: Eukaryota > Metazoa > Arthropoda > Insecta > Diptera > Culicidae > Aedes > Aedes aegypti. The sequence goes on from NW_018734784.1 coordinate 9,142, forward strand.
AAAATCGACTACAAATAAAATGAAAATAATTTAGACATAAAATGTTACTGCTTCTTATATTTCCCTGAACAACATGCTCGATATCAGTGACTATATTAACGGAATTTTACTGTTCTCAAGGACATGAATTTTTTGTTTAAAATAGCAATTTCCTAATTATGAAATCACGACTGCATGTATATAACTGCAATTTTTGCCGCATGATTTGGGGAATCCGCGATTTTCGCGACAAAATTTGTCATAACCTTCACCTATACGGAGCATAAATGTGCAAAAATCTTGAATCGCGTTTTTCTCGGTTTCATATTTTGGAACATGGGACATTTATGCGTATAACGGCAGTTAAGATTATACAATTCTTCTAGATTTAAGAAATATTTATACTACCTCCGTACTATAGTTCGTAAGCGTATTTGCAGGAAATTTGCACTAAGCATTAGCTATAACTGTGATTCTAAGTATGAAGTAGTTTTTTTTTCTAATTTAGGGTATCAAATTCATTAGATATAATAATTTGCACAAAAGGTCCAAATGTGATTAAAGGTTCAGATTTAACTAATTAGGGAAAGTGTACCAGTTATGGCCATAGTGGTTCCCTATTTGGACATATGTGAAATTTTTAGAACTTTCACATTTTAAATCTTGTTGAACGTTTTAACATCAAGATATATCTTAAATCTAACTATTACAACACCCAAAAACTTTTCAAAATTATAAGACATTAAAGTTATCACGTATGGCGAAATAGGGAATCACTATGTCCATAACTGGTACACCTACCCTACGTAAAGAATTCAGTTTTGTTTTGATTCTGATCTTCATTATCCGCGATCAACCTACTCTTATCTACTTATATCCGTATCGCCTCTCTCTATTACTCTGGGATGGACGGTCGTTGTATTGGTCAAGCCTGTTTGACCACTGTAATAGAGGTCTCCAAGCAAACTGCCACGAATACCAACGCACAATCTAGTCGATTTCCTCAGAATGAAAACGTTTCGATGTTTGTTTGACGTCATTGAACTTTCGGTCAACGTCAGTCCAACATGGAAGTGGTTGTTTTGCAGCAATTCTGTGTATAATTGTATGCTCACAGCAAACAAATGCAATGTTGTGGCAGTTCTCACAGCAAACAAAGAAAATTTTGTCAACATTGCACTACTACGCAGGGAACTTTATAGGTCTATGACCACAGTAATCGACCACAGTAGATTTGTGGCAAGGGGGTAACGTGACAGTCTTTTTTCACAATTTCAATTTGTAATTTAACAGCTGAAATTTTAATCTTCTGCACGTAAGATCCAAAAAAAACATGGTTCCAATACTTCTCCAGCTGGGTATATACCGTGCGCTTGATTTTAACTTATTATATACAGGGTGTTTGGTTCCATGTTTTTAATATTTGGAGGGTAGATAGGTCTCCATGAGATATGAAAAAGTGCCCATGGAACATAGGGTCGCAAATCACTGCTAAGTGAGTTATTCACGATTTTAAGATTTTCAACTTGTTCATCTTTGGAACCACATATCTAATTAACTATGCGTTATACATTTAATCTCAGCGCATGAATCGAAAGCTTATGATCTAATCTATCTTAGTTTCTTGGACGTAATTTTGTAGAAAATGATTCAAAGGCTCAAATTACGAAAAGTTTGCAAAAAGTGACGGAAAAATCAGCATTTTTCGACGTATTTTAATGAATTTTATTAAAATTATCGTAATTAATGTTAAAAAAATTCTTCTACAAAATATGCATTAACTTGTTAGCTACCAAAGTGTCTTTGAGAGCAAAAGTGTATCTCTTGTAGATTCGTCACAATATCATGTTCAAAGTTGTGCTTCGAAGAGCAAAAAATCAAAATAAATATCGGCTGACAACTCTATTCGTTCGTCCGTTCGTGTGTTGATGCCTCCGCGTGTGGATGAAGTGCTCGGAAACGACAGATGTCGGTCATGCCGAAGCGAAGGGGAAATGAAATCGCTTCGCAACATGCGCCATTTTATTCTTCTCTTCGCGGCGTTTGGTTTGCAAACAGCAGGGCTGGTAGCAAGTCACTTTTTAGTGGCTTGGTCACTTTTTTCGACCTGGTCACTAAAAAGTCACTATTTCCAACAAAAAGTCACTAAAGTCACTTTTTTCAGAAAATGGGTCACTAAAGTCACTATTTTCGTGATCTAACGGTATTGAAATATAAGGCTGGAGTATCTTTTCAAACACAAACAGCATGAAATAGATATTTATTATTATTAGGACAAATACGTGTGATTTGGAAATTTAAGAGTCAAAAAAGATAGGGATTCCTGAATATTTCGTAGACATTTGCAACGGTAAATATTAAAAAAAAAATCTTGGAAAGGTTTTGGAGAATATGCTGGCAAAACATTTGGGCTGAATTTTGTAGTCGTAATATTTTAATAAATGTTGGCGAATACCAGGGCCAATATCTGACAGATCTGCTGAATAAATTACTAGTGAGCTTTCTGCAGTAATATGTGACTATAGAAGGATTGTTTAACCTCCTATTTGAAAGACCCTCATGAAAATTCCTCCCGGAGATGAGCCGGAGACGGGTTTTAATAACAAACGAAAATTCAAGGAGTTTGTTAGAAACTCGTCCAGGACTTCGAAAACGAGTACTAATATCGATAAGAAAAACTTCAAATTAGGTCAACTATTTCTATACAAAACGGGTCGTGAAACAGATAAAACGTGCGGTCACCGGGAAAATAATTTTAAACGAACATCTCCAAGCACTAAACTTACAAACCACCAAAATAAGTTGTAGAAAGTTGTTATGGTTGATGATATTGCCATTTACGAAAACCTGAGCCAAATGAATACTTGACAATTTTTTTTTGGGAGATCCACTGAAATCTTGGACAGATTAATTCAGAAGTACGATTGGCGGATTCCTGCGATGATACTGATTTTTGATGAAGCCTTGTCTGGATTACCTATTAGATATTCCTTGAAAATTCTTATGAGGCCCCTGACGAGATTTTATAAATATTTCTGCAGATTTGCAGTGTATTTTTCCAATCATTCCCAACAACTTTCATGTAAAATTATGTTCATGATTTCAAAATCTTTTAAAATAAATAAAAAGCGAGGTCCTTTTGGTAATCTTAGTCAGATTTTTGTTAAGTTTTTGACGCAATTCTTAGTCAAATTTTTGATAGATGATTGATTTGAAAACGGACTCCTGATTTCAGTAGATGAAATTCTACCCTTGATCACGATGATTTCTTCGTCATTTTTTGAGCGCCGCAATACATTTTAAATCCACATTCAGCGGCGGCGGTAACGCGCAGAAAATGTGCGCGCAATTTAAACGCAACGTCAAAATTCAAGTAAGCTTGGAATTTTTCGTTGTCCAAAGACGCAAATGTTCCAAATTTACTAAATCTGAACCATTCGATGATTTTCATTAAAATTGCGACTGTATATCGTCATTTTCAGATAAACGCATTCCGTGTTTTTTTCTTGCAGAGGACAATAATTAACTGAACTGCTCTTCTACGGCTACTTGTCCCATGTTCCATGTAAATCTTACGGACGGCGGGACAAATATGCATAGAACGGCAGTGAACGAAGCGACAGAATAAACTTATTTTCCACTTTATTCGTAATCATTATCAACGCAAGTGACAACCATTAAGCAGCATTAATTGAAGATTTTTTAGGATTCTAGTTTAAAACTAAAATCAAAACACACTTATGAAAGCTAACTTAGTTGTTTTCGCATAGCACTGATATCACTTCTCCAGCCATAATACAACCTTTCACATAGCCCTTATTCAGACAAGTGGATAAGTTATTCCCTGCTTTCAATGATGTTCACACAGCCGCATGTTGAGCAGTTGCAAAGGTGAGTGGTTATAAATAAGTGAATCCCAGTTCAATTCTCAATTTTCATATATACTTATCTTCATCTTAAAATTCCAGCACACTTCTCCACTGCGTGTTTGAAATTGTTGGTAGCGATTATAAAACTCAAAACTATGAAAGATCAAAGAATATTTTAACATTTTTTTTATTCTTTGTTGAATAATGGATGAATAAGCGATTGCTAAGCTTTCGAAGGTTGCCATCTGTTCTAAAAATAGAAATGACGTTATTGAAAGGGGCTTTAATAAGTGCATGCTAGACCTTTGTTCAGCCTTCCATATAGCTTCATTTAAGCTTAAGGCTGAATAAAATCGCCAGAATTAGATGTTTAACAGCTGAACAAGAGTGTGTGGAGGCTATGACCAGCTTTTGTTTTCGTTTGCGAAGGCTGATTTAAATTAGTTATAAAAGCGTTTGAGCAGCTTTAAATTCTTTAATTAATGTTCGAATCCTCTGAGCAGAATCTCAAAAGAGAAACTTAAAAGTAGATGGAGTACCGTATACCTTTTAATTCCGCTCCTAAATGCTTATCTTTGACAGATACGCACAGCTAAAAATATGTTGTAAATTTAAGTTTATTTTCATGCACATATTTGGAGCATCGAAATAAACCTAAATTTCAACGACAAATCAATTATTTTTCAATCGAATTCACTTTAAATTTACACGATCATGCAAAATTCAATCATTTCTAGTTGAAAATTGAATATACATTCATTTAAATTAACATGATGCTGTAATAACACACGAATTTGATTTATTTTTACAGTAGACTTCAGTTTACATCACATTGAAAATTAAATATTTTTTTCTGTGCGCGTATTTCGACTACCACTTGCAGTCTTCTTAAGTGTCAGTTACTCGAGTGGATACGAGTAACTGACACTGAAGAAGACTGCAAGTGGTAGTCGAAATACGCGTATCTGTCAAAGATAAGCATTTGGAGCATTGGAGCGGAATTAAAAGGTATACTCCATCTACTTTTAAGCTTTAAATTGTTACCTGGGTCGACTATGCGAACATGGGCAGTGCAGTTCTCTAGACTCTAAATTCACCCAAAATGAAGATTGGTTAATATCCACATAGCACGTATTTTCATTTATAGTAATTTTCATGAATACTACATGTGGTTTTGAAGTCACTTTTAGGTCACTTTTTGGTCACAATTTGGTCACTTTTTGGTCACTATTTTTATCATTTTGGTCACTAAAGTCACTATTATTTTACTGTCTGACTGCTACCAGCCCTGAAACAGACGCATAAATAGATTTAGTGCGGTCGCCGCACGACCACCGCAGTAGCGAAAGTGTGTTCATAAAGACTGATCCCTTTAAATTCCTCGCACTAGTAGCTGAGCTACGGTGCAGAGCAGATGGGGGGTGCGCTTGCGCGTGTAGCGAGGACTCAATTTATGCATTTCTCGCCTATGACGTGGAACTTTTGATGCATTTTGAAGGGTTTTAGGTCGTCTATTAATTACATAGAGGTGGACAAGGGAGAGTAGAATTTATGTCGTGCCATTCACGCCATTATAAAAGTACAACACTACCAACTAAACCTCGCCCGTGATACACAGCACGAGCGAGGTGAATTCTTAGGTTCAATAAAGTAATTTAGGTATCGCACTAATGCTCAGCGTGAACTGTTGGAGCAGCAGGATGAAATATCTCACAAAATTAGTGACCGTCTATCCTACTACAGCTTGGTTTTCTGTATAAGGTTGCTTACAAATTATGTTCAATAGATCAATAATCTCTCAGTTAACTATTTTTATAAAATCAAATAATGGACCTACATGTAATATTTCATATTATTTTCAGTGTCGTATCCAGAAAATTTCTCAGGGGAGACGAACGACGCAAAAAAGTGGATATTTTTACAAAAAATGGGATGGCTTAAGACGGTTCAACCACATCATTTTGTTTTTCTTTTATCCAGCAAAATAATAGAATAACTGCATAAAATTAAGAATTTCTTTTGAAATTGAGACTTTGGCAGTTTAATAGGTTCTATGTGCAGTCATAACAATTAAAAGTCACAATTTGTAGATCAGTACTTTTCTTAAAAAAAAGCCTGAAGCCTTGCAATGTTTGTAATATGAAATCAAATATTTTGAAAAAAAAAATCAAATAATTCATCAAATTCCAACATTTTTACTTCATTATTGAAACAATTTATGATAGATTGAACGAAAACGACACAATTTTATCAAGCAGGTTGATGAGGTTCTTGTACAAGAATAATAAAATATAAATAAACCTTTTGTTATGCTCTAAATCAAATAGTAATCAGATCAGTACCCAAATATTTGTAGTTCGAAATTTCATTTTTTTTTCTCTCTCTCTCTGTTGAGTTACTGAGTCTTATTTTTTTAAATTTGAATTAAAAACCAAGAGAAGTGTTAATTTTAAACGATAAATATTTGCAGTTTGCTCTAATAGATGGAAAATTAGAAATCAAATTGAATATAATTTAACAATTAAATGTATTAAAATGAACTTAAAACAGTCACAGTCACAATTAGCAATTGAAGCTCTTTCCAAACTTTAGTCAAGTTTTAATCATCAAGTTAACTGTAACTCTAGCGATGGCAAAATCATTTGAAATTTGACTCATGGAACATATTCAAGGCATAAATGTGTATGATTTTACACGAATTAAATTAAAAAAAAATACCTGCTGGAAACCCACCAAAACCCGGAAATATGAGAATATGTCATTTTTCAAACAAAACTAGTTTCATGTTATTTAAAGCTCCCACAGCAATTTACGGATGCTAATGGTTGTCACTATGGCAAGCCTGTAAAATTTCGTGAAGGGAAATATCCTTCATCATTTTAGTAACAGAACCTCCGAAATGTCAAGAAGGCGAAAGTGTAAACACGACACGTAGCAAAACATTTTTTGGGATGAACAATATTTCATTAATATTATGTCTCACTATCAAGAACTTTGGTGATCACTAAGACCTCTCACTAATTTGAATTTCAAATCCAAATGCTTAATTTTAATAATAAAATTCAATTCACATTTTCAAAACTGAATAAGCCAAACATGCTTTTAAGAGCGTTTTTCGTATTTCAAGTAGTTTTACACCAAAAACTTACTCCAAAATCCACTAAGGTGGAGAGGGAGGGAGGGTTGACCCTCAAACACACCCCCTACCACTGATCACTTGTTTCTGTTTTGTAGACAATATGTTCTTAATTTTCTTTCTGGCGTTATGTCGCAACTGAGACAGAGCCCTGCTCCTCAGCTTAGTGTACTTATGAGCACTTACATAGTTGTTAACTGAAAGGTTTTCTCAGTCAAAGTTGCTGTTTTGTATGTGTATATGGGCAGAGGCATATACGTTTTAAATATTTTATATGGGACAAAGTCCACGAGACCCCTCCCAGCTCTGAAATTCTTTGGAAATGAGCATGTAGCTTAAGGACAGCCATAAAAGCACTGCAATATTAAATAAATGAAAAAAAAACTCTAGTGGAATTAAATGGTATAGTACTAGATTCGGGTTTTCTTTTATTTATAGGTATTCCACTAAACAGCTCGAAGATTTAATACACAATATTCTTAATTTTTCTCATGATCTCAATTAAATGCTTTTCACACAAAACAAAAGCATGATTACTGCATTCAGATGAAAATATTAATTTAGAAAATATTCAAGATCTATCCTGCAATTTCCAAGTTGTTCCAATAATTTCTCCACAAATTCCTTCAGGAATTCTTTCAGTTAATGTTCTGAAGAGTTTCCCAGGGATACCTTCAGACTGAGACCACTTGAGGAATCCTTTGTCGGCCAATACCAGGCTGGTTTTTGGGAGGGCCGATCCGACAACGAATCAGATATTACCAGATACATCTTGCAAATAAACTTAGATAAATTCTTGGAGTATAACTAGCAGACTCACCATCTGTTTGGATTGGAGACGAGGTGTCAATGTCGTGTGTGAATTTAGATGGAAGTAAGGAGACGCACTTTGGAATTCATTGTTCAACATTGCACTCCAGGGTGATATTAGGAGACCAGCGAGCAAAGAAATGACACTATCATGACACGGTCACATCTTCTTCTTCTTCTTCTTCTTCTTCTTGACATTACGTCCTCACTGGGACAGAGCCTGATTCTCAGCTTAGTGTTCTTATGAGCACTACCACAGTAGTTAACTGAGAGCTTTCTTTGCCAAAGTTATCATTTTCGCATTCGTATATCGGGTAGCAGGTACGATGATACTTTATGCGCAGAGAAGTCAAGGAAATTTCCATTACGAAAAGATGCTGGACCAACCGGGAATCGAACCGAGACACCTTCAGCATGGCTTTACTTTGTAGCCACGGACTCTAACCACTCGGCTAAGGAAGGCCTACGGTCACCTATGGTCCTTGGTCTTGTGGACGATATCGGCCTTATTTAATTCGATCGCAGGTCAGTGGAGGAGGTTTTCGAGGCTCTGAAGAACCTGAATATCTCCAAGAATTCGTTGAGGAATATCTGCAAAACATCCTTCAGCAATATTTTTAGGGATCACCCCTGATACTCCTTCAAGAATTATTTTATGAATTTCTCCAGGATTTTCTCCAGAAATTGTTTGGTAAATTTTGGCAATTTTTTTTTTCAGGGATTTCCTATGAGATACATCAAAGGATTCCTCTAGGAACTCCTCTAAAATTTCTTCGGGGATTTCGCGGATTTCACCTAGCACTCCTTCTCTTAGGAATTCCACTAGGGATTTGTTCAGAATTTCCTCCAAAGATTTTAACAGGAATTCTTCCAAAGATTCTATCAGGAATACCTCTTTGAATGCCTCCAGAAATATTTACATTTTTTTTTCTTTATTAATGTGAATTTTAACACATATGGCTAGTTCTTCACTCATACAGAAAAATATTAAGGATTTCTCGTAAAATACATCCAGAGCTCCCTCCAGGAATTCCTTAAATTACATTCCTTCAGCATTTTCTCCAGAAATACCACCAAGAATACCTCCAAGAGTTTCTCTAAGGATTCCTCTAAAAATACGTCCAAGGTTTCCTCCACGAACTACACAAGAAATAACTTTAAAATTCTACTAAGAATAGCTCCAGGGATTCTTTAGGATTAACTTCATGGTTTCTTCCAGGAATACCTTCAGGTAGAGGAATATCTTTCAGGATTCGTCCATAAATTACTGCTTAGATTCCGCTAGCAATAGCTTCTTAGATTCCTCCTGAAATTTGACCATGGGTTCCTCCTGATAAACTTCAGGATATTTTTATCAATTTCTCCGTGGATTTGTATAGGAGCTGTCTAGTAACATATTGTAACTCCTCCGGAGATTCCTGCAGAAATTCCTCAAGAAATACTTTCATTTTTTCCTCCAGGAATATCTCCAATGATTTGTTAGGAAAACCGTCAGGGTTTTCTCTAGCAATCAATAACATATTCATTGATTTTTTTCAAGAGTACCACTAGGGTTTTCTCTAGGAATACCTCCAAGGATTCCGTCAGTTATAAACTTATGAATCCCTACTGGAAAACGTTCAAAGATTTCTTCAGAAATATCCTACCTCCATGAATATCTTAAAAGATTGCTCCAAGTAAACTATGAAGATTTCCTTCAGGGAGTCTTTCTGGAATTCTGTTTAAACTTTTCTTCGGTGACTCCTGCAGGCATTCCTCTAAAGAGTTCCTTCAAGAATTCCTTTAGGGTTTCATCCAACGATTTCCTTAGGAATCTCTCCAAGGATTCCATCCGGAGCTTCTCCATTGGTTTCTTCAGGAATTCTTCCAGAGTTTCTCCCTGTTTTTAAGAATAACGATTTGGATTTTCTCTTGGAACTTCAAAGAATCCTTCTTAGAATAATTTCAGGATATTTTTCATGATCTTTTCAAGAATTCTTATGGAGATTTCTACAGTGACCCCTTCAGGAATCAATCCATTCTTAAAAACAGGGAGAAACTCTGGAAGAATTCCTGGAGAAACCAATGGAGAAGCTCCGGATGGAATCCTTGGAGAGATTCCTAAGGAAATCGTTGGATGAAACCCTAAAAGAATTCTTGGAGGAACATCTTAGAGCAGTGTTTCCCAAACTTTATTAACTTTCGCCCCCTTTAGGCTAATATTTTTTGGAATCGCCACTTTAATTTATGAAACACATATCTAGAAAGATTCGCGAATCAGGCGAAACTGACAAAATGTACACAATTTAAGAAAATATAGCGTTGAAATTGTAGCTCGATTGTCTATTCACTGTACTTGAACTTTTCCCCTATCGATAATTTAACTATTCAAAAAAACGCAAATTTGTAGAAGACGAAACTTCACCTCATGCCAAACCACACACTTTATTGATTACGCCTGTGTTTTTGTTTACCAAAGTGATGGGCGCATCTGAAATCGAAATCAAAACACGGCGAGAGTAAACGGCGACACTGCACACAAAAAATAAACAAGGCGTACATGGCGGGCTTAATTGACCCAGAATGAAAACACGGCGCAAAAGTAATAGGCGACACTGAAAATAATATCGATTACAGGCTCATAACATTGGGCGATACTGGCATTCTTGAGTGCGTTTATGGCGAAACCTTATACTGGAAACTAGGTTTATAAAATGTGTATTAAAGTGAAAAGGTTAAAGTTTGAGTATATTTTCTCCAATTGGGATTAAAAATTGCACATGAGAATTTCATTGGTTATTTTCTCATTGTTATTGAATTGTCAGATAGGCCCTTATCGCGAATCCCTCTCGATATGTATGCAAAAAAATGTCTTCGATTTGCATATCCCTTAATATTGTCGGTTATCGGACAATGATTAAAAACGATTAGCTGAACAGTATTTTATACAGTCGACTATCCACATCTCGATATCTCACCCTATGTCGATGAATTCTTCGGTCCTTTTATTCTGCATATAATTATCATCTCCATGTGTCGAAATCTTCGTCGATCGATGTACTGCTCATAACTGCATATTTGTCAAAATCGACATTTTTGAAAATTTCGAGTTTGTACCGGGGAGAGTTATCAAATGACAAATACTTTCGATCAACTTACCGAAATCTATGAGATTGTTCTAGAAAAAAAATGCATAGTTGTTTTGTCACATTGGCAATTGTAACCGCATAACAGTCACATTGAGATAATACATGAGCCTCATAATGTAGTAGCAACAAAATTTCTATCAGAATTATTTTTTGACTACTCTCCCTATATGCAACATGAGTTGTACAAAATTTCAGCCTCAAATGAGCAATTATGGATTCATAGTGATTTTTTGAAATTTTAGTTTCCTTCAATACTGCAATGAAATGCAAACTAGGTATATCATTTACTAAATGCCTACTTTTGTCGAATGTTACAAATATGCAGATATGGATAGTTTAGTCTTGTAGTTTTTTCATTCCTGATTTTCTTTCCGTACGTCGCTATGCCCATTATCAAAGGATACTAGTTCAAATTTTCGTGATTCAAAATAATATAGGTGCATAAGATGACGTCTGCTTGTTTATTATTTTGCTTATTTTCCTTCGTATTTCCACGCAATCAACGCATGCTTCGTAAACTGTTTAAGGTTAACGTCAACGAATTAAAGAAACGACGTTAATCGTTGATTAACGTTAACAACTCTGTTTTGTACGCATATTTATCGATCTACAGCAAATTGTTAACGATTTTGTTCGAATATTTCGATAGGTAATCTCTGAATAACATATTATGAAAACAATATGTGAAAAATAGAATCCATTTCATTACAGCAGTGTTGCCAATTTTGATGATTGTCAATGTACTTTGAATGGTCTTCTAAGAATGAAGCAATTGTGTTTCTATTGTGCTTTAAATGTGACTTTGTGAAGGCGTAAGTTATTTTTCATATTAATACTATAAGCACTTCCGTCAGGGCGTACTTTTATCCAAAAAATTCTAATCATATCAGTTCCTTTCAAATTTAAAATATTTTTCTCTAAAAAATATAGGGGAAAATGATTTTATGATATCTGTAAAATTGTTGCTCCAAAAATAATTCGATTTTTACCATCAGGCTTCTGATTGATGATGTTTTCTAAGAACAAGCCTTTTATGAAAATAAAAAATATAAATTGTCGAATTTTTCAGCCAATTTGAGCAATCATTGGTTTTGATAACCTCCAAAAATCGACCGTTCTAATCGTTGTTCTATATTCGTGTGAAATTTAATTATTTTGGAGATTTTTTATTATCACAACATTGTAAAATACTAGTCGAACGATGTACAGAAACCCGATTGAAATTTCATTAATAAATTTAAAAGTTACAGCATAGCATAGCATAGACTGACTGTACATGTCAATGGTTGCTACTCCGTGATTGATCGGAACTACGGAATTGCACTACGATCCAAATGAATAAGGGATGGGAGTTTCCGCTTACTCTCGAAGTGCAATTTTAGCAGATCTAATATTATTGATCAATAACGCCGGCCAAGTCCTTACAGTCACTTGGGATGGGGAAGGAATGTTAGGGTGTAATGATTGTTGCTTCTAGAGACCGAGAATACCTCTGCATCTCCACAATCACCACGGGAAGGGTGTTTATTAGTGAGGAAGGAAAAGATCTGGGAGTCACCTCTGGTCGGTGATGCGATCCATGGACAAGGGGGAAATATACGACTTACATATAAAGCTAGTTTTGTATTTTTGTCTCGAGAAGTTTTTGGTAGAAGCTTTTAAAAATACGTCAACATCTATAATGTTGAACAATTCAAAAGACGTTTTTATTAATGACGAAAACTGAAAATTACATGCAGTGTTGACCAGACTCATTTCCCCGAAATTCGAATTGTGAAGCCATGAACTGTTATAACTGTGCGTTGTATTTCTGAGATGGAGGGGGAGGTGGTTGGGCTTGAGTGTTGCACATGGAATCCGACAGTTTCGATCTCGGTGGGCCGCAATTCAAGTTTCGGTGAAATGATTCGCACTCACTCACTCACTCATTTCATTTCACCGAAACTTGAATTGTGGCTCTCTGGGATCAAAATTGATCGATTTTGTGTGCAGTACTCAAGCTTAACCATCTGCTTTTCTATCTTAGGAGGATAGAGCATGGTTGTAGTAGTTCGTGGCTTCGTAGTTCGGAAAATGTTATTTTCGGGGAAATGAGTCTGAACAACACTCAAATTATATGATACAGGAATAATGCCGACACTTGTAGTGACGAACCATACACAGTTTGTTTGGAAATGACATATGAGTATTACTGTGCATTTTGTCTCGATATGGTAGAAGTTTTAAAAAATACGTCAACATTCACAATGTCGAACAATTCAAAAGATAATTTTTAATAATGTCTAAAAGAGAAAAATATATGTATATTGAAATTGTACAAGAAAAAAGCATAATGCCGACACTTATAGTGACGAACCATACAAAGTTTGATTTAATATTACATAAAAGTTACGCTTTCAAGAAAAAATGTGTTATCAGAAGCATGAAACGAACTCACCAGTTGGTAATCCATTCTCGACTGAACACAAAACTGACACTAACAGCAAAACTTCTTGGCGTACCGAAAACAAACTCTTTTGCTTGGGCCTTCTCTCAAATACCTACCCAGCAAGACGCTCCAAATCAGGGGAAAAAAATCTCCGGCGACGAAAACACGTGCGAAATCGTGAGTAAAATCTATTGGACGACGCAAAACCGAACTGTCCTGCTTGGGCCTCACGGAGCACTACCTTAATAAATTTAAAAGTTACATCATGCACAAAGTGTCCATTTTATAAAATGAACAGTCCTTAATTTCAAAGTTCCATACAAAAAAGTTCCTGGTATTCAATATTGAACATTGGGATAATTACTTAAAATTCTCAGATAAATGTTTTGAACTTTCAAAACATGTTATCTGTGTTCTCAATGATATCAGTGATTTATCTTTTCGATTCAGAGATAATCTCAAATACCGATCATTCACATGATATGGAAAAAATGAATGCATATTACAAACATTTTGTTTTTGACAATCATTCAGTGTTTTCTATCATAATTTTAAACGGAACATGCTTAGAGTTCTAAGCAGTCTAAGATAAAGGAAATCATGAAAATGGTTTAGTTAAGAAATGATTCTCCTTCAGATGCATTAGTAATAGTTTCTTGTTGTATAGTTGTACTTGAGTGTGTTCTTCAAAGGTTATAAGTAACAATTTTCAACTGCTCCCATGTCAGCTTTTTCTAGATTTTCGCTCCCCAATTTCTGTTTTACAAATTTTCGCCCCCTTGGACCTGAAAATCGCCCCTAGGGGGGCAAATTCGCCCACTTTAGCAATCACTGCTTTAGAGGATTCATCGGGTTATAACTGACGGAATCCTAGAGAAAACCCTAGTGGTACTCTTGAAAAAAAATCAATGGATATATTATTGATTGCTAGAGAAAACCCTGACGATATTCCTAACAATTCATCAGAGATATTCCAGTTAGCAGTAATTTATGGACGAATCCTGAAAGATATTCCTCTACCTGAAGTTATTTCTGGAAGAAACCATGAAGTTAATCCTAAAGAATCCCTGAAGCTATTCTTAGTAGAATTTTAAAGTTATTTCTTGTGTCGTGGAGGGAATCTTGGACGTATGTTTAGAGGAACCCTCAGAGAAACTCTTGGAGGTATTCTTGGTGGTATTTCTGGAAAAAATGCTGAAGGAATGTAAATTAAGGAATTCCTGGAGGGAGCTCTGGAAATATTTTACGAGAAATCCTTGTAAATATTTCTGGAGGCATTCAAAGAGGTATTCCTGATAGAATCTTTGGAAGAATTCCTGTTAAAATCTTTGGAGGAAATTCTGAACAAATCCCTAGTGGAATTCCTAAGAGAAGGAGTGCTAGGTGAAATCCGCGAAATCCCCAAAGAAATTTTAGAGTTCCTAGAGGACTCCTTTGATGTTTCCATAGGAAATCCCTGAAAAAAAAAATTTGCCAGAATTTATTAAACAATTTCTGGAGAAAACCCTGGAGAAATTCATAAAATAATTCTTGAAGGAGTATCAGGGGTAATCCCTTAAAATACAGGTTCTTCAGAGCCTCGAAAACCTCCTCCACTGACCTGCGATCGAATTAAATAAGGCCGATATCGTCCACAAGACCAAGGACCATATGTGACCGTAGGCCTTCCTTAGCCGAGTGGTTAGAGTCCGCGGCTACAAAGCAAAGCCATGCTGAAGGTGTCTCGGTTCGATTCCCGGTTGGTCCAGCATCTTTTCGTTATGGAAATTTCCTTGACTTCTCTGCGCATAAAGTATCATCGTACCTGCTACCCGATATACGAATGCGAAAATGATAACTTTGGCAAAGAAAGCTCTCAGTTAACTACTGTGGTAGTGCTCATAAGAACACTAAGCTGAGAATCAGGCTCTGTCCCAGTGAGGACGTAATGTCAAGAAGAAGAAGAAGAAAAAGAAGATGTGACCGTGTCATGATAGTGTCATTTCTTTGCTCGCTGGTCTCCTAATATCACCCTGGAGTGCAATGTTGAACAATGAATTCCAAAGTGCGTCTCCTTACTTCCATCTAAATTCACACACGACATTGACACCTCGTCTCCAATCCAAACAGATGGTGAGTCTGCTAGTTATACTCCAAGAATTTATCTAAGTTTATTTGCAAGATGTATCTGGTAATATCTGATTCGTTGTCGGATCGGCCCTCCCAAAAACCAGCCTGGTATTGGCCGACAAAGGATTCCTCAAGTGGTCTCAGTCTGAAGGTATCCCTGGGAAACTCTTCAGAACATTAACTGAAAGAATTCCTGAAGGAATTTGTGGAGAAATTATTGGAACAACTTGGAAATTGCAGGATAGATCTTGAATATTTTCTAAATTAATATTTTCATCTGAATGCAGTAATCATGCTTTTGTTTTGTGTGAAAAGCATTTAATTGAGATCATGAGAAAAATTAAGAATATTGTGTATTAAATCTTCGAGCTGTTTAGTGGAATACCTATAAATAAAAGAAAACCCGAATCTAGTACTATACCATTTAATTCCACTAGAGTTTTTTTTTCATTTATTTAATATTGCAGTGCTTTTATGGCTGTCCTTAAGCTACATGCTCATTTCCAAAGAATTTCAGAGTTGGGAGGGGTCTCGTGGACTTTGCCCCATATAAAATATTTAAAACGTATATGCCTCTGCCTCTGAACACCGCTAGCGCATGACGGCTCACCATAGTAGCATGTCCGAAAGAACTTGAAACTATTGAGAACCAGAGCTACAGGTCCAAAGCCCTGTTGTGATGGCTATGACCGTGGTCATCATGTAAAGAACAAGCGGACGATGCTGTATCGTGTCAGCATCGAGGAGGCAGCCCCTCTAGCACGATGTAGGTAGCGCAACCCTGGTTAGGTGGCCTATCAAAGACTCTTTACCAACCAAGTAAGGCAAAAGTAGAGCAAACGGATTGATTTTACGGCAACAGACCCGGCAACGAATAAAGGACAACGATTGGAAAGTTGGATCTTGGAACGTGAGAACTTTGAATGAACCCGCGCGTGTTGGGCTCCTGGCTCGTGAACTGCGGAATGTCGGCGTGAACGTGGCAGCTATCCAGGAAATACGCTGGCCGAGAACCGGAGAACGCGAATTCCGAGCGGTGGACCCCATTCATTCAAGTACCACATCTACTACAGCGGTGGCGACAGAGCAGAACGTGGAGTTGGCTTCATAGTGATTGGGAAGCAGATGAAGCGAATTATTCGGTGGAAACCGGTAAGCGACCGAATCTTCTTCTTCTTTCTGGCGTTACGTCCCCACTGGGACAGAGCCTGCTTCTCAGCTTAGTGTTCTTATGAGCACTTCCACAGTTATTCACTGAGAGCTTACTATGCCAATGACCATTTTTGCATGTGTATATCGTGTGGCAGGTACGAAGATACTCTATGCCCTGGGAAGTCGAGAAAATTTCCAACCCGAAAAGATCCTCGACCGGTGGGATTCGAACCCACGACCCTCAGCTTGGTCATGCTGAATAGCTGCGAGTTTACCGCTACGGCTATCTGGGCCCCTTAAGCGACCGAATCTGTGTGTTGAGAATGAGGGGCAAGTTCTTCAACTACAGCCTGATCAGAATATATGCGCCAACGAACGATAAGCCCGATGACATGAAGGATGAGTTCTATGAGAGCCTGGATAAGGCCTACGGAGAGTGCCCAAAACAAGACGTCAAGATAGTCATTGGCGATGCAAATGCGCAGATCGGGACAGAAGATTTCTTCCGACCCGTTATTGGAACGGAAATCCTTCATTCCGTTACCAATGATAATGGCCTGCGGCTAGTAACCTTCGCTGCTGCTAGAGGGATGGCAATCAGCAGTACCTACTTCGCACGAAAGAATATCCGCAAACACACCTGGCGACACCCGAGTGGCGATGCTTGCTCCCAAATAGACCACGTGCTGGTTGATGGGCGACATTTCTCAGATGTCATTGATGTCAGGACCTTCCGAGGCCCTAATATCGACTCGGATCATTATCTCGTTGTAGCTAAAATTCGGGCGCAGTTATCCAGCGTCACGAGGTCCGCAACACACAGAACGTTACGCTTCAATATACAACTCAGCAACTAGACGAGAAGTTGGGAAGAGTCAACGTTGCTGGAGACGTCGACAGCCTGTGGGACCCTATCCACGAAGCTGTGACAACAACGGCGCGGGAAGTGATCGGCACTGGTCAACGACGAAGACGGAACGACTGGTTCGATGAAGAGTGCCAGAGGGTGACAGACATGAAGAATGTTGCCAGAAGCCGTATGCTTGTGGCCGGTACCCGACAGAACAGAGAGCGGTACAGGGCAGCGAGAGCCGAAGAAAAGCGAATCCACCGCAGAAAGAAAAGGCAGCACGAAGATAGTGTGGTAGCTGACGCACAAGAAAGCATGAACCGAAATGATATGCGGAGATTTTATGCAACGGTCAATGGTGCGCAGCACAATACCGTACCAGTGCCCGCCATGTGCAATGACCGAGAAGGGAATTTGCTGACCGATAAAACGGCGGTGGCTGCCAGGTGGAAGGAGCACTTCCAGCAATTGTTGAACGGTGAGAATGGAAATGTAGCGAGGAACAGGATGAACATAGATGATGACGATCAAGCTGTGGACCCACCGACCATAGGAGAGGTTAAAAAGGCTATCAGCGAGCTGAAGAACTGTAAGGCTGCTGGGAAGGACGAGATCCCGGTCGAGCTTCTCAAGCACGGAAGCGAGCAGCTTTACCAGTCGATCCACCGAGTACTTCTGAAGGTATGGGAGGACGAAGAATTGCCCACCGGCTGGTTGGATGGCCTCATCCGCCCTATCTACAAGAAAGGGCACAGACTGGAGTGTGCAAATTACAGAGGAATTACCCTGCTGAATTCGGCGTACAAAATTCTGTCGCGCATCCTGTTTAACAGACTGAGACCGCTCGAGGAGTCCTTCGTCGGCGAATACCAAGCTGGTTTTCGTGAGGGCCGTTCGACAACGGACCAGATGTTTAGCTTGCGAATGATCCTAGACAAATTCCGGGAGTATAACTTGCAGACTCACCATCTGTTTATTGATTTCAAGGCGGCGTAAGACTCAGTGAAAAGAAATGAGCTTTGGCAGATAATGTCTGAAAATGGTTTTCCGGCGAAACTAATTAGGCTGATACGTGCTACGCTGGATGGTTCGAAATCAAGTGTTCGGATCGCAGACGAGGTGTCAACCTCGTTCGTGACATTAGACGGATTGAAGCAGGGAGACGCACTTTCGAATTAACTGTTCAACATTGCACTTGAGGGTGCTATTAGGAGATCTGGCGTGCAAAGAAATGGCACTATTATCACAAGGTCGCACATGCTCCTTGGCTTTGCGGACGATATAGACCTGATTGGAATCGATCGCAGGTCAGTGGAAGAGGCCTTCGTGCCTCAGAAGAGGGAGACAGCGAAGATAGGCCTGACCATCAATTCTACCAAGACGAAGTACATGGTTGCAGGTAGAGATAAAGTCAGGCATGGTGGTGTAAGTGCTGAGGTAGTGTTTGATGGGGATGTGTTTGAAGTTGTTGAAGAATTTGTTTACCTTGGAACACTTGTGACATGTGACAACGACGTTTCCCGCGAAGTGAAAAGACGTGTTGCGGCTGTGAATAGGGCCTTTTACGGACTACGTAACCAGCTTAGGTCCCGCAGCTTGCAAACCGAAACTAAATTCGCCCTGTATAAAACATTGATTCTTCCGGTGGCTCTCTACGGGCACGAAGCGTGGACGTTGAAAGAGTCAGACCGGAAAGCTCTCGGTGTTTTCAAGCGTAAAGTGCTGCGGACAATACTCGGTGGGAAACTCGAAAATGGTGTGTGGCGCAGACGCATGAATCACGAGTTGTATCAAGTGTACAAAGATGCGAATATTATCAATCGTGTAAAATACGGCAGACTTCAGTGGGCTGGTCACTTAGTGCGAATGTCGGAAGAAAGAACTGCGAAAATAATATTCAGCAGGGAACCAGGTAGAGGCCGGCGGCTTCGGGGAAGACCACGAATACGCTGGCTGTACGCAGTGGAAGAGGACCTGGCGACCCTAAACGTTCGGGGCAACTGGAGAAGTTTCGCCCAAGACCGACGAAGATGGAGCTCTACAATACGCCCGGCAATGGCGTGATGCTACGCTGTAGCCATCAAGGTATCAAGGTAGGTATGCCTCTGCCCATATACACATACAAAACAGCAACTTTGGCTGAGAAAACCTTTCAGTTAACAACTATGTAAGTGCTCATAAGTACACTAAGCTGAGGAGCAGGGCTCTGTCTCAGTTGCGACATAACGCCAGAAAGAAAATTAAGAACATATTGTCTACAAAACAGAAACAAGTGATCAGTGGTAGGGGGTGTGTTTGAGGGTCAACCCTCCCTCCCTCTCCACCTTAGTGGATTTTGGAGTAAGTTTTTGGTGTGAAACTACTTGAAATACGAAAAACGCTCTTAAAAGCATGTTTGGCTTATTCAGTTTTGAAAATGTGAATTGAATTTTATTATTAAAATTAAGCATTTGGATTTGAAATTCAAATTAGTGAGAGGTCTTAGTGATCACCAAAGTTCTTGATAGTGAGACATAATATTAATGAAATATTGTTCATCCCAAAAAATGTTTTGCTACGTGTCGTGTTTACACTTTCGCCTTCTTGACATTTCGGAGGTTCTGTTACTAAAATGATGAAGGATATTTCCCTTCACGAAATTTTACAGGCTTGCCATAGTGACAACCATTAGCATCCGTAAATTGCTGTGGGAGCTTTAAATAACATGAAACTAGTTTTGTTTGAAAAATGACATATTCTCATATTTCCGGGTTTTGGTGGGTTTCCAGCAGGTATTTTTTTTTTAATTTAATTCGTGTAAAATCATACACATTTATGCCTTGAATATGTTCCATGAGTCAAATTTCAAATGATTTTGCCATCGCTAGAGTTACAGTTAACTTGATGATTAAAACTTGACTAAAGTTTGGAAAGAGCTTCAATTGCTAATTGTGACTGTGACTGTTTTAAGTTCATTTTAATACATTTAATTGTTAAATTATATTCAATTTGATTTCTAATTTTCCATCTATTAGAGCAAACTGCAAATATTTCAAGTGTTATCGTTTAAAATTAACACTTCTCTTGGTTTTTAATTCAAATTTAAAAAAATAAGACTCAGTAACTCAACAGAGAGAGAGAGAAAAGAAATGAAATTTTGAACTACAAATATTTGGGTACTGATCTGATTACTATTTGATTTAGAGCATAACAAAAGGTTTATTTATATTTTATTATTCTTGTACAAGAACCTCATCAACCTGCTTGATAAAACTGTGTCGTTTTCGTTCAATCTATCATAAATTGTTTCAATAATGAAGTAAAAATGTTGGAATTTGATGAATTATTTGATTTTTATTTTTCAAAATATTTGATTTCATATTACAAACATTGCAAGGCTTCAGGCTTTTTTTTAAGAAAAGTACTGATCTACAAATTGTGACTTTTAATTGTTATGACTGCACATAGAACCTATTAAACTGCCAAAGTCTCAATTTCAAAAGAAATTCTTAATTTTATGCAGTTATTCTATTATTTTGCTGGATAAAAGAAAAACAAAATGATGTGGTTGAACCGTCTTAAGCCATCCCATTTTTTGTAAAAATATCCACTTTTTTGCGTCGTTCGTCTCCCCTGAGAAATTTTCTGGATACGACACTGAAAATAATATGAAATATTACATGTAGGTCCATTATTTGATTTTATAAAAATAGTTAACTGAGAGATTATTGATCTATTGAACATAATTTGTAAGCAACCTTATACAGAAAACCAAGCTGTAGTAGGATAGACGGTCACTAATTTTGTGAGATATTTCATCCTGCTGCTCCAACAGTTCACGCTGAGCATTAGTGCGATACCTAAATTACTTTATTGAACCTAAGAATTCACCTCGCTCGTGCTGTGTATCACGGGCGAGGTTTAGTTGGTAGTGTTGTACTTTTACAATGGCGTGAATGGCACGACATAAATTCTACTCTCCCTTGTCCACCTCTATGTAATTAATAGACGACCTAAAACCCTTCAAAATGCATCAAAAGTTCCACGTCATAGGCGAGAAATGCATAAATTGAGTCCTCGCTACACGCGCAAGCGCACCCCCCATCTGCTCTGCACCGTAGCTCAGCTACTAGTGCGAGGAATTTAAAGGGATCAGTCTTTATGAACACACTTTCGCTACTGCGGTGGTCGTGCGGCGACCGCACTAAATCTATTTATGCGTCTGTTTGCAAACCAAACGCCGCGAAGAGAAGAATAAAATGGCGCATGTTGCGAAGCGATTTCATTTCCCCTTCGCTTCGGCATGACCGACATCTGTCGTTTCCGAGCACTTCATCCACACGCGGAGGCATCAACACACGAACGGACGAACGAATAGAGTTATCAGCCGATATTTATTTTGATTTTTTGCTCTTCGAAGCACAACTTTGAACATGATATTGTGACGAATCTACAAGAGATACACTTTTGCTCTCAAAGACACTTTGGTAGCTAACAAGTTAATGCATATTTTGTAGAAGAATTTTTTTAACATTAATTACGATAATTTTAATAAAATTCATAAAAATACGTCGAAAAATGCTGATTTTTCCGTCACTTTTTGCAAACTTTTCGTAATTTGAGCCTTTGAATCATTTTCTACAAAAATTACGTTCAAGGAACTAAGATAGATTAGATCATAAGCTTTCGATTCATGCGCTGAGATTAAATGTATGACGCATAGTTAATTAGATATGTGGTTCCAAAGATGAACAAGTTGAAAATCTTAAAATCGTGAATAACTCACTTAGCAGTGATTTGCGACGCTATGTTCCATGGGCACTTTTTCATATCTCATGGAGACCTATCTACCCTCCAATTATTAAAAACATGGAACCAAACACCCTGTATATATGATGCAAGCAAATTTGAGCAAAAAATAATTAAATATTTTATCTCAAAACTATGTTTAGGCCAACTTTGGTTAAATCTATAAGTTTCTACATTTTATATAGACTACAGCTTCAGTGTAACGAGCATGCTGACATTACGAAAAACTCTTGCTTGTTATAGCACGAGCGTTGGCGATGACGGTGAACGTAACCACTCATGAGATAATGCACAAGAAATTTAACAGTTTTGTTGCAAAAAAATCTTATACCTCTTGTCAAAGGCTTTTTACAATTTTCACTTTTTATTTAATCTTAACATATCTTAAGAAAGAGCTATTTTTAAGACTTTGTCTCACACAAAAGCCTTCCACTTTATTATAGTTAACTTCAGAAAATGTTGTATTTTTTATGCTCTTTTATTTTGATTTGAACTTACCATGATATCAGAATCGGGCCATTTTTTTTTTCTCTTTCTTCGGGTCTGGCACGACTGCAGAAGCAAGTCCAACGACGTATACATTGTTTTGTCCACGTGTTCACAATTCTATGAGCTTCTTCTTCATCACTCTTAGATAATTTTGCGAATACGATTTGGAAAGTTCGGTCCTTGCTCCTTTTGGAACATCGATACATATCTACCAGGTATTCATTTGTCAGCAACGTAACGAAATGCAACTTTACGTTCATGCCAGAAGGCATCAAGTTGTCAAAAAATATATTGTGTAGAGCGACAGTTCTATATGCGTATTTGAACCTACACAGTTTTGGCCAAAATAACTTTTCAAGGAAAAAAAAAATAATCGGAATAAATTTAAATTTAAAACAATTAAGAATACCGAATGCATTTTGATAAAATTATTAATAAACTTTGAAATTGATAGTTACGAGAATTTTAGTTGCTACTAACTTTATGCACAGAATATACATTATGTTATTTTCAAGCTTAATAGAAAAACGACATAAAAGAATTGTACATCAACTCATTATATTTCATTTATGAGTAGAAAACTAAGAGGTTTTATGAAGTATAGCTCAGAATACACTAAATTAAATGTTTATTGCGCATGTTATTGCCTAGTCTGCTCTCAGAATCCTGGTTTTGTTAGAGGATACGCCACTATGAGAAATAAATGCAGAAGTATATTCTGCGTTGTACTAACAATCATCGCTATCACATTATATGTATCAACGTCTATATGCATATGGCGGATAGTGTTCTATAATATAAGATAAATTTAATTGCATTGCAGTTTCATTCGATATTTCCTCTGGAGATATTTTCCGTGTGTACATTGAGCGTATTTCTCAGTAAATAATGCGGCCATTAAACACCAGATGGCTTCAACGGCTAAAAGCGGGCTTCTGTCGTCTTGCCTTCATTTGTCTGTATTGGTCCTGTGATTGTGCGCGGTTCATTGAGACTAGAAGGTTCAATGGGATACTAGTGGAAGGAGTGGCTCATAATCAAACTTCGAATCCGCAAAACGTAAATAGTAGGTCAAGCTCAGTTACTGATAAGACGGACAAGGAAATAAACAGTTTTTAAACTGACGGTGGTGCGTCTGTTTTGTATTAGAGTAAACACTGGATACGTAAATGAGAGAAAGGTGTAATCAGAATCTCATCAACAGGCGATTAATAATATTAAAATGTGATGTTTTTCACTTATAAGTCAAGGACAGATTGACTGAACGAAAGGGTAACGTTCTGATTGCCTTGTCGACCAATGTTTATGATGCATTTTTAGTCAGTATAAGCTCTATGGTTACCTTCCACCTACTATCCGATGCATCTTAATCTTATCACAATCCTTCCACGTTCGCGGCATCCGTCGTCTTAGATTTTTGTGCCATGTTTGGCGATAAACAAGTTTTCATCAAAGCACCGGTGCAGTATAAGCGTAATCGAAAGCACACACAAAGAACGCGATGATGATGGATTTAAAGAAGAACTTGGAAAACCAGGAAGGCAACCGCGTGTGGTAGAGGAGTCGACGGCGACGTTCACTTCAGTTTAGCTGAGCAGCTCGACGGGTCCGGACGCGACAAGTGATTTTATCGGGGAAAAGTTAGTGTACGCGAAGAAAGCCGTCTTTGCTGAGTCAAAACGATTGGAGACAAAACAAAGAAAAAGTGTGAACTCAAGGGTTTAATTGTGATTTGCATCTAGTGAAGGGTACATTCTAGAGAAGTGTTTAATAACTTGGAAAAGTAAGCATCTTAGACGTTTAGGTCCCGTTAGGCGTTACGTCTAGCCAAGTAAGTCAAATATCATTCACTAAATATACTATTTGTTACATGCAAATCATTCGAGGGGCATTAAGAGTGTACCGGGTAAAGTTTGCGATTTTATCTAATCAACAAATTGATTCTAACCCACTTGCCCACGGATTTACCTTATCGGTTGGCGAACCGCTAAAAGTGTATCTCATTACAAAATCAATCAAACGAAACGGTACGGTTTTGCGACAGTTTTATGACAGCTTTGTTTCTTTCCCGTGTGCCCCTTTTAGAACTCCAAGCACGCTTGAATGTTTGGAAGCGTACGCGTACGGTTAATTCAACGAGCAGCGCATATCAGCAGATGACGCAGTGGGAGAAACTACGCCTGCCACTAGTGGTGGCAGGATTGTTTGTTTGCTCAAACCTGTTGATCTCGGGCGTCTCGACGTATCGGGTTGGAGTGGGGCGAGCCGACTGCACTGGACCCCCAGTCGAGATTGGATTTGTAAGTATAGCACTTGAACGATGAGTCTAAGCCTTGTTGAATGGTTGTACTTAGTTGCTGAACTCAGTGTTTCTCAATTTGGGAGGCACCACATCTTCCAAGGTAGTAAAAAAATAGATTTTCTTCTTCAGACCTCAACTCTGCAGCTTGTTCATTGAAACCAAAATAAATAGAAAGGTTGAATGAAATCAATAAAAAAAATTTATATTTGTTCTTCATCTTCTTGGCATGAGGTCCTCATAGGGACAAACCCTGCTCCTCAGCTTAGTGTTCAATGTGCAGTACCACAGCTATTAACTGACAGTTTTCTTTGCTATTTTCGCATTCGTATATCGTGTGGCAGGTACGATGATACTTTATGCCCAGGGAAGCCAAGGAAATTTTCATTACGAAAAGATCCTAGACCGACAGGGAATCGAACACAGACACCTTCAGCATGGCTTTGCTTTATAGCCGCGGACTCTAACCACTCGGCTAAGGAAGGTCCCTAAATATTATTTGTTGATAAAGACAAAAAATCATGGGACGTGATTACAGGGGGTGAAATTCAGTGCTTCTACCCTAATACACTTTAAGCTAACAGACAAATTGCTGTTATAGTGCTCTGATCCATAATATGAGTTCGTTTGATTCATAACAAGGGCTCGCCTTCCCCTCAGATCCACATCTTTAAGAAGGACAACATTTGGAAATGGATCATTAAAATAACCAAAACGGCCGCTATGGAAAGCATAGATAGCGCCACCGTAGTGTTTGACAGAACAGCAATACTGTCACAATGTTAAATCCCATATACAGTGGCGCCTTTGTTTTGATGCGGTTGTCTAGAACTTTTTCCCAATTACCATAAAATTCGATGTGTATTCTTGGAAACTGTTGTATTCTGTGTCGGAAAGGAAATTTTGTACACATCGTCACTGGGAGGTGACTGGAATGACTGCATCGATAGACTTATTGAACTGAATAAAACAAGAATCGAAATACAATATTCTGGTGACAATTATTAAGCCGAACAAATGGAAAACTAGGATAAAATGTCGTAACAGTTTTCTTGAGACTGTCTATCAAGCATCTATAATAATTTTAAAGTAAAACAAGCCAAAATGCTATGATAAGCACACAAAAACCAATAATGAGTTGACTTATGTGAATATGTCTGCTAGTGTTTTACATTATTCTATTCGTGAACATTGCAATCGTGCATAGTGCGCTTTTTATACAATGAACACCATCAATAAACTTAAAATTTTGCTGTGCCTGAACGTGCACGGAATATATGATATATAATTGAATTTTCTATTAATTTTGTAGTGATTTCTTAAAATTGCAGCTATTGGCTGTTTTCTGAAAGTAATTGCATATTTTTGATTTTTTTTATTTTTATTGTGCATTACATTATATTACTCTGACACATTGACTAACTGACACATGAACTAAAACTACTCAATTTTAAAAATAACGGCGTTTAAGAAATTATTCTTCATTTTGTACATTTCATAAAAAAATGAAAATGTTTCACAAGCCATATGTTTTTGCTTGTTGGATTTGTAACTTGAAACAAACATATCCATAACTCTGCGAGCAATTATCTATAGATTAATCTATAAATTATTTCAAAAATCTCCTCATAAGTTTTCTGAAGCTGTTTTTCAACTGATTATCAGCAGTGTTAGTGAAAGCATACCTAATGGCGTATATTTAGGGATCATCATATCTATGACGATTCATAAGAGGCGTACGTTATATATTTTCCGGAATGTTCGAACCCACCCCTCTTATGATCATTTGACCAAACAAAAAAAATGTTTGGACCGTGCTCATTGATCAGACCCCCTCCCTCCACAAATGACCACGTGGTTTATGGACGACTCCTAACTGCGGTGTTTTTCAATGCTTCACAGTAGTTAATCAAAACTTCTTGGAAAATGATTGATATATTGTTTGCAACGGACAGGAAAAAATATGCTTTTGCATATTTTTATTTATTACGATGAAAAATTCATATAGGAAAAACATGTCGGTTCCGATAGAAATGTGGATCAGTAAGAGAGGAAGTAATTATGAATCAAACGAACCCACATATTGAAACAGATCACTACAACAGCAGTTTTTTAGCTTTGCGAAATTAAGATTCGTTTCATGGATTGCATACATCATGGCGTTTCTTTTGAAATCGCCTCAGGGTCCTTCAAACTACTTGTGGGGATCATTCAAAAATGACGTCATCGTTAGGAGGAGGGGTGGTCAGAGGAAGTGTGACAATGCGTGTATTGAAAAAAAACGTGACAGAGGGGAGGGGCGGTCTAGAAATCTCAAAAACCGATGGACGTCATATTTGAATCGTCCCTTGGTCATTTATTGGAGGAGTGGACGGCTAGTTTTGGCCAAAGACCACGTTCCATACAAGTTTCAAATTTTTTGTATGAACAAAACACAACAAGGGGGGTGGGAGTTTCTGGATGTCCTATTTTGTTTTATCTTAACGCTTCCAGCAAAATGGACATTTTTAATTCAAGCATAATGGAAAAAATATATAAGCCCGTTATAATGGGCCCAGATAGCCGTAGCGATAAACGCGCAGCTATTCAGCAAGACCAAGCTGAGGGTCGTGGGTTCACACGATATACGCATGCAAAAATGGTCATTGGCATAGTAAGGTTTTCGAAGCTGTAAAGGGTCATAGTTTCCCGTCAGATTACCTCCTTACGAACACCGTTGCAAGCTAGTATGATTGGACACGTTGTTGTCGAGAAGAATTATGCCACAAAGAATTTTCAACTGTGAAGGTACAGGAAATATCAATTACGCACATCTACTTCGGTAAACTAATTTCCATGCACCGGTTTGCCGTCAACGATAAAATAAGTTACTATATCTACCAACGCAACTTCTCTATAGCTACTGTAGACATTTCAATAGAGTTCGATTTTAGCGAAAAAAAGATTCGTTATATTATGAAATTATTATGCCCGCCTAATATTGGCAGGTTTCGGATTTCATCTGGATATTTGACTTTAAGCTGATCGCCGGATCCGATATAAGCGGTTATAAACATCCTCGATGATTGCCTTACGAGTGATGCTCTTTAAAGTACCGTATGGACTTGTTGCCTCGTTCTTAAAACTTCCTCTGACATCATCTGTATTGGTGAAATGCAATGCTTGATGAAAGATGCTCCATGAACTAACACTCTGTGTACAGACGGTGATAGCGAATAAAACGGATACATTTGTATCAATCGCTGTTTTGTTTCCTCTGCATACGCGTGGTATGCACTAACGTTAATTGACATTTTCGATTACAAACCCCTAAGAATGTTGAAAAATATTCGTATGATTTCCCCATCCGGCCCTGTAATTTCAGCCGTTTTTGAAAGATTTAAAAAAATGTTGTGCGGTGTTCCCATCGTTCGAATTACCACACAATGGCAAAGGCTCGTTTATCTCTAGTCGCATCAGTTAAGAAAATTTTAATATAGCATGAATTTAAACAATTTAGGACATGTTGATAAGCAACGAATTTAAATAGAAATAGGAATGTCTCGATAACACCAAAATATACCTCTGAAATTTTGAAATGTTTAGATATGGATCCTAATAAGCCGATCGAACAATAGTTAGCTGTTATGTTTCGTACAATTATACACCAAAAATGCAATAAAACAACTGTACCGTAATCCGGGGTAACATTGATCGGGATGACTCATCTTGTTAAACGTTCAAATAAAGATTTATTGATGAAACATTTTCGAACCATGAATGGTGCCTCTCTTTCGTATATTCATAAGCTAATGATAATTAAGGTTTTTGCCAAAATTGCGTTTAGTTCATGCGCAAATTTGTCAACTTTTTGAAACAATGATTTCTATCATTTTCACTGACACTACCGAAAATTCATGTCTCACATGAGTTCTGCAAACGATGTGATCAAGGAAAATGCGGTTCTTACTAAAAATGGCATCGCCGAAAACGATTCCGTTGTCAAATCTTTCATAAGTTTATTCAATTAGGCAACATTAACTAATTTCTATTACGAATGTAGAATTTCCTGAGGAAATTGCCTACTTTTAGGCTTATTCCGCGGTTCAAGGTGTTTTTAATTTTGAAATAACTCAAAAAGTAAATGACTTGTAAGAGTTTGGTCTTCATATTCGGCTTCAGGGGCCCTGATTTTGTTGTTTACTTGGGTGATCAATGTTATCCCATATCAGCTGAATCAAAAAATCACTTAAAACATTTAACTTTCATTCAATTATCCACTTTGCATTTTTTCACCGAAATCGCATGGACAAACACGATTTGAGAGAAATGCTTAGCGATCAACTGAGTCACACCATTTTACGATACAAGTTTCTTCCCGCCCTCCTATGTGACTTACTTCGCTGGGCACTTATTTTCACTATGAAAAACCATGGTACAGTCACCCCACAGTTATGGACATCGCAATCAATTATAATATGCTTAAGCATATTTTTCATTTCATTTTCGTCCGTATGAAATAAAATGTCAGCCGTATTCCCAGAAGCATTGATTCATATATGTGAAGCATTCAAACCATACCACAATTATGAATCAACGATGAGACGATTTCGAAAAAAACGCCAAAACTTATGCTTTTACTAGCACTCCATTCGTTTACCTCGCAGATAATTTGCTGTTATAGTGTTTTGATCCATAATATGAGTCGATTTGATCCATAATAAGAATCATCGTCTCCCACTGATCCACATCTGTGGGTGGAGACATCGTTTGAAATTTCTATCGAAATCGGTACATTTTCGTAAATAATCGGGAATTTTGATGTGTATTCTCAAAAACAATTATATTCTGCAGTGCCAGGGTGGTAATTTTATTTTGTACAGAGTCAGCATGTTTTTCAATCACATTTTGTTCTGAAAAATGACCCTTAGTTGATCCATTACTGTGGGATGATTGTAGTTCTTCACTGAAGGATATCATTCCAATCACACGCCGTAAAACTTCTTTAATTAGATAATAAGAAAAAAATTCTTGAGATCATCAATGTGCGCGCGATGCTCGGTGAAGACAACGGCTTCTTTGATTGCGTTGTTTTCGCTGCACTGTGAGCAGCTCAGGGATTGAATCCTGAGAAAATTGAGAGAATCGCTCACGTATCGCTCTCTGTAACTATCATAACATGCCGCACATTATGAGAGACTGTTTATCGTATACTGCTACAACTTTGATCAGATTGGGGGGATAGTAGTGTATGATAAAACCCTTCTAAACATGCTCCAAGCCTGGGGGACACTATTGCTATTGGAAGTTCGTGGATTGTTTATCGTGCCAGTAAAGAAAAACACCTATCCCCAACGGTAAACAAGCGAGTAAAATGGGTTTTATCATCGCTCTCTCTTTGGGGCTCTCGCTCGCTGCTTCCATTTATCAGACTTGTTACACCTTGCGATACAATGACGATCGTGGACCGCAACAGATGGGATGTTTTTCTTTGCTTGCTTTGATCGTGCTTCATACTCAAATGAGAGCGAATTCTGCAAAGCCTGGTCATGATTGTTCGGTCAAAAGGAATAGGCTAGGGGAAGTGGTTCACCTAGCATGAATGAGGGATGAACTTATCGTTGAGAAAAAGTAGATTTTGTGTGAAATTTGACAAGTATTTGAATGACAGATTCATTCTTGTTCATTAGACTGATGCAAATTTTGAAGTTTTTGCTCCCCTATGCTCAAACGATGTCAATTATGATGAAAATGATCCTCCCAAAATTTGAAGTGATTCGGAAGAAATTTGGTTGTGCACACGCTATTTGAAGTTTATATGGAGATTACTATGGAAAAGGCAAACCTTTTGTGTTCAGTCCCCTAACTGCTCGTCAAAATAATTTATGGAAAAGTGAACACACTCATATCATGTGAAAACTTCCCAGCTACAACTTTGCCGAAGACCACATTTCGATGGGACGTAAGGATAATTTGTTATTATTGATAACAAAGTCTTAATCATGCTGAGATGATCATTCAATTACTTTCAGAGCAACACTGCTTTTTTGCTGTAGAACATAGTAGCCTGGATTACTTTGATCTATTCTTCCCACCAGGAGCACCACTGTTGCCTGCCGAACAGTTGGAGAAGCATGCTACATGCAAACCAACTTTAAGATGATGAATAACAATTTATCCTGAGGTCCAATCAAAAAATGGTTCTCGGCAAAGTTGTAGCTGGGAGAATTTCACATTAGAAGAATTTGTTCACTTTACCATAAAATATTATGACGAAGAGATAGAGGGCTTAACACAAAAGATTGGCGTTTTCCATAGTAATCTCCATATAACTTCAAATGGCGTGTGCTCAGTCAAATTTCTTCCGAATCACTTCAAACTTTGGGAGGATGCTATTTACCATAATTGAAATCGTTTAAGCATAGGGGAGCAAATATTTCAAAATTTGCATCACTCTATTGTTCATCCACTTCTCCTAGCCTATTGTGTTCATATGTTTGGACTGAATTTCGAAGGTGAACAATGAATTTTAAAGGAAATTGATAGTTTTCATCATGCTGAATAAATAAAGAGAGATGCCCGTATATCTATATATTCTAGTAAAACATTGTATAATAGCGTTGATATGTTGTATTTTGATTACTCACTACATCACAGTGAGCCGTTAGTTGTGAGACGAATCTGAAAACTGCGACAGAAATGAAAACGATACGACGAATTGAGAACACGCAAGATGTAATTTCATTGCATTATTTCCAAAAAGACGATCAAGATTTATCAAAATCTTCTTGTGCAATGCGAAAGTCGTTTTGGGAAAGAATTGTTTAGCATCGAATTGTATCAGCATCATTCACTGCAATAATGGGAAAAATGCAGGTTCTCACTGATCAAAGCTTAATAAGATGGATACTAGCACATCACCATAGTTCGTGGCACAACGCAATCGAAGAACCCTATAAATGTTTATATTCACTCTCCCACTTGATACGTGACGAGTGAGGGTTTAATAGCAACAATTCTCACAGACGACACAGGTAGTGATTTATTATTTTGCTTAAAATCATTTGCATCGCCAAACACCCCTTTGGTTGCAAACATAGCACAGAACATGGAGCATAGTCGCTTATGTTTCCTAATCAGAATGAGACTGTCAGTGAATTAAATTATATAAGTGATCGGCATCAAACAGTGGGCGGAGTGTGCTTGTTTTTTCTCTTTCATGACTCGTTATCTTCCACGAACAGTGACTAACATGCAGACATCGTCCTCTCCTATTATTGCTGCCTTGCAACAATTCTATTTCGCAACAAGAGTTCATCACTACTTGGACAAAGTATGACATTGATCGCACACCACATGCCCAGCGATTTTCTAAGCTTTGCATTATAATTTTCGAGAACTTTCTCCGCGTTGGTAAATATTTCTTGGAGTAAAGTTATGTTATGTTGATGTTTGAGGTTATGGCTTCAGAAAACGGATTTTCGCTTATATCCGACGTTTCGGACACGTGTATTGTGCCTTTTTCAAGTCAGCTAATTCCTTGAAAAATGCACAATACATGTATCCGAAACGTCGGATGTAGGCGAATATCTATTTTTGAGTTTTATTATTATTATTATTATTATGTTTAATAACGAGATTTGCAGCCCAAAATGTTTTGAGTTTTATTTAAGACTGAAAGCCGTAACTGATTAATCACGAGTTGAAAAGGTTGCAAGTATGTTGTCTCCTGTGATTGTAATGGCAATTTTTCTTTTGATTGTAGGGTAATGTGCTAGTATCCATCGTATTAAGCATTGATCAGTGAGAACTGCAATTTTCCCAGTATTGCAGTTAATGATGCTGATACAAACCGATGCCAAACAATTCTTTCTCAAAACGGCCTTAGCATTGTACAATAACATTTTGATAAATCTTGATCTCTTTTGGAAATAATGCTAAGAAAATGCATCTTACCGTATTCTCAATCCGTCGTATCGTTTTCAACTCCGTCGCAATCAGTTTCCAGATTCGTCTCACAACTTACGGCTCACTGTGTGTATTGAGTGGTTAAAACACAACATATCAACGCTATAATAAAATATTTTATTAAACTATATAGATCTACGGGCATTTCCCTCCATTCCTTCAGAATGATGGAATATACTAATTTCCTTTAAAATTAATTGTTCGTTATCAAAATTCAGCCCGAACATATGAACACAATTCCTTTTGACCGTACAATTATGGCATTTGCTCACAGTACAGCGAAAACAACACAATCAAAGGAATCGTATTTTACGTCGAGCGTCGCGCACACATTGATGCACACAAGCTTTTTTTCTCAGTACGACGGATTGAACTTTGTTTACATTCTTAATTATACACGGCGGTTGAGGAAATTTCGTAAATTTTGGTGATTTATTGAAGTTTTACGGCGTGTGATTGAAATGAAATCCTTCAGTGAAGAAGTACGAAGGTTTTCCATAGTGAAAATAAGTGCCCGGCGAAGTAAGTCACCCACGGGGGCGGGAAGAAACTTGTGTTGGAAAGTGGTGTGACTGATGTCGATCGCTAAGCATTTCTCTCAAATCGTATTCGTCCATGCGATTTCGGTAAAAAAAAGTGCAAAGTGGATGATTGAACTGTAGTTATTTACCAAAATACAGTAGTTTTATTGCATTTTTGGTGTACAAGTGTACAAACCATAACAGCTTTCACAAAATTACACTTGGATAATGAATCTATGATGCAGGTAAGTTTGAATATCGGCCGTAGTGGAACATTTAAAGTTTGATACGACGAATAGTAGCGCTTACGACGAAGAAGAACAAAACCCTATCCCAATCCGCAAAAAATGAACAAACGATTGTGAGCGCGCTTGCTTTGTTGTTTGTTTTCGTCTGTTTCCATGATAACTTGATTCACTAGCCACGAACGTTAAATGTCATGCGTGTTACATGAATTCAAGCGGATAGAAGGGATACAATTATGGGTCGTGTGTCAATGATCGTTGAATATTGTCAGCCTGAAGTTTTGACTTCCGTTGCATCTAGAATTATGTTGCTTAGCAATTTGAGCTTGCGGTTTCTTTGCGCTTTTGGAGATATTGAGGTTCGAAAAAATATAATGTTTTAAGGTTTTTTTTAGTAATTTGTTCTTGTTTATGTGTCTTCATATTAAAATTTCACCACTTAAGTTTGTGTTTATTATCTGACATGGTTCTTTAAAACTGTTATACTTGATAAAAATAATCGTTTTCTTTTGGTAATTTTGTCTTGTTTTGTTAATAGCTCGAAAACAGTAGGCTGTGGAATTTAGAACAACTTTGACGAACATGGCCAGTCTCTATAAAGTCACAGTAAAAATTATTTGGTGGCGTTTATGTTTATGCTTATGTCAGCAGATAGCCCCGTTGTTACAAAACACTATGCCGAAGACACCAAATGCCGGAAATGCTTTGTTACCCACTTATTAGTTTTGGTCCGCTTGATTGCCTCCCTGGCCCATAATGGAAGGAAGAATAAATAAAATACGTTTAACATCTACTGTACTGGCTGTCGACATCAAAGTTTAAAAATTCTCTAGTTTCGCCATCGTTCGATCAATTTTGATGGTATTTTCAAAAAAATCACAGATGACTTATATTTTTGATTCATGCATTACAAATTTTGAATTCGATGATGGTTCCGGAGTTACATCCAAGTTTGTTGGGATACCTACCCAAGTTACAGTAACAGCTGAATAACAGTTTATTCAGCTAAATTATGCTGTATAAATAAATAATTTCTTAGTTGAACAAGATGTTACTATTCTATTAATATTAAGAAAAACTACTAATTAAACATTAACACTTCATTTTATTTTGCAATAAAAAGATCAAATAAACAAAAAGTCTAAAATTCGTAGACGAAATAAGCCTATCTGTCAAAATAAGCAACACATTAGAGTTTAAAAGGTACACCCCAACCTCTTTTAACGATCGTTATCGGGGGGTCGTAAAAAACAGGGTTATAGGGTGATTCGCCAATTGTTGAACGGTGAAAATGCTCGTGAATTGTTGAACACGCCATAAGGAATACTCGGGCTGTTCAACAACAGGCGAGGATTTTAGCCGTTCAACATTAGGCGAATTGCCCTAATTAAGTTATTGAAAAATTCAACGTCTAGATGTGGAAATAGTGATCCGCGATATTCGGCATTGAGGCATAGGTTGATAGCTTTCCAAAATGGCCGTTCAAGTTTTCGATTGTTATCTAAATAGTAACAACCTTGTGATATGCAAATACCAATAAATTTTAAAGGCAACGATACCGAATGTTCACCAGAGTTGAAGGAAGTGTTGCGTGCCATACAGTTGGCCGAAGCACGAATGTTCATGTGGCTGGCAACACTGTTTAAGAAGAATAAAGAAAATACCAAACCCATAAAACTTGAGCGGAATAGAAAAACAGGATGCTTAGCAACATAGCAATACTCTTCAACTGTAATCCATTTTTTTATGAAGGGTTCAGAATGTTGTCGTAGCTGGCAACACTACTCAAGTGAAATGGCGCCATCAGCAGTACTAGTGGGCATGAACTTTTGTATTGCAGATATCTCAGGATCCACTTAGAAAGATGGCGCTAGTGAGCATATATTTTTTGTTTTCCGGATAGCTCATGATCCTGACCACTTAGAAAGGTGGAGTCTTCGGCAAAGTTGTTAAGTAGCTCAAGGACTATCATTATTTTAGCCAAGAGATTCGATATTGTGCCACCAGCCGGCGCTAGAGAGCATGAAATTTTTTGTTTTGGCGTATAGCTTAGGATCCTGCCCACTTAGAAAGATGGCATCTTCGGGAAAGTTAGTAGCTTAAGCAGTAGCTTAAGAGCTATCATTATTCTAGTCAAGAGATTCGAGATTTTTTCACCAGGCGGTGCTAAAAGACCATATAATTTTTGTTTTGCGGTTATCTCAGGATCCTGACCACTTAGAAAGATGGCGTCTTCGGCAAAGTTGTTCAGTAGCTTATGGCCACCATTATTTTAATCAAAAGATTCGAGATTTTTCCACCAGGGGGTGCTAGTGATCATGAAACTTTTGTTTTTCGGATCAGGGTCCCTGAGATAATCGCAAAACAAAAGTTTCATGCTAGCGCCGCCTGTAGCAGAATTCCGCATTTCAATGACCACCACATGTCAGCCCATAATCTACTGAACAATTTTGTTGAACATCATGACCCTCTATTTTAAATTCTTTTTAAAGATATTTATCATTTATAAAAACGGTCGTTAATCTGAATTTCGGACGTGAAAAAGTGGTCGTAAAAAAACCGTCGTAAAAAGAACGGTCATAAAAAGAGGTTGGAGTGTATTTTCTCGTATATTATTTTTTCTTCTGCAAAAGAAGTGTTAAAGTTCAATTTTACCTAATGCCGATAAAAAAAAGTGTGGTATCAATATTACTTGGGTTGGGTATTTCGAAATGAAAATTATGGCAGAAATGCGTGAAATCTCATTGAAAAGAATTCAAAAACTAATGGCACAGTAATCAAATTGACAGAATATACCGTTTTTGAATTCATATTACGGACAGCTTCTTATTCCGGACACTCTACTTTGTATGGGAAAACATTTCACATGAAATGTTTCAATTTTTGCCGTTCAAAAGTTCTCAATTTGAGGCTCATTTTAGTCAACATTATCCATAGATATCTATGAAAATTTTTAATACTCAATTCAGACTTCAGATGCTTCAGACGCTCTTTAGTGGTTTCCAAAATTGAATAATGATTCGATTGTCTTTTGTTATTTGATTTTCATTAGCTGTCCGGAATATGGGGCAAACTAAGAAGCGTCCGGAATAAGAATCATGGAAAGTCCACACATTTCAATTCATTTTAAATTTATTCATGTATCAAAAACAAAATCTTCACCCACCATTTCGAAAGTTAGAAGTTTTGAATGGCTCGATAAGCGCCGACGAATCATACAGATTGATTTATTTTAATGCTCCTGATGGGTATACTTAACATTGAGGCCTTAAGTGTCCGCGTAATATGAATCAAAACGTACACATGTTTTTCAGTTTTCAGTCATTTTGGGTCACGGATATCGTATAGAAGAGTCTCCAAATTTGAAAAAGGTAAAAAAAATATGGCCAGCAAGAATCAATTATTATATACTTTTTTTAGAGTTATCGGCATATCGGTCTATTTTGGCTCGAGGTAAGAGGGAGCATGGAAGAAGAAAGCAATAAAATAACTAGATGGATAGTACCGTAAGAA
Source organism: Aedes aegypti (assembly GCF_002204515.2). Lineage (NCBI taxonomy): Eukaryota > Metazoa > Arthropoda > Insecta > Diptera > Culicidae > Aedes > Aedes aegypti. The sequence continues at coordinate 46,405 of NW_018734784.1, forward strand.
ACGGCGCGAGAGAAATTGGATTTAGATTGTTTGAACGAGGGCATAACCATATGAAATCAGTTATAACTTGAAAAAGTCCTTCCTTGTGGCTAACTCGCCTAATGGGAAACGTGCTTGGTGTGTGTTTTTAGAATTTTTTTTTTAGAATTTAGAAAAAAAAAAATGACACTACCAAGACAGCTAATGCCGATAACAAAGTCAAAAATATAATTATCACGGTCGATATCTTTGTATGTAAAATAACAAAACGGATACAAAAGAGAAAAAAAACGCAGTTCATATAAGGACTGTTCAGGGTTTTAAAAAAGTGGAACCTTGTGCATGCTGTATCTTTTTAATTTATCAATGAAATTTTCATCGTTTTTTTTGCTCATCGATCGATTAGTATTGTACAATATTAGTGATTTGATGAAAAATTCTCCAAAATAAATGAAATTTCAACACGAATATTGGAAACAACATTCGTTACGATCGATTTTGGAGGTTTATCCAAAATCAATTGATTGATTAGAAAATTGGCTGCGGAAATCGATAATTTATATTTTTTATTTTCAAAAAGCTTGTTCTTTGAAAGCATCATCAATCAGCAGTTAGCAGTTAATTTTTTGGAACAACAATTTTTACAGATATTAATTAAATCATATTCCCGGATATTTTAAAAGAAAAATAAATTTGAAGGGAATTGATATGAGTAGAATTTTTTTTTAAAGTAGTCCTGACGGAAGTGCATAATATAGTTTAAATATGAAAAATAACTGACGCCTTGTAGAGTTACTTATTAAGTCCCCCACGTCACATTCAAAGCACAATAAAACACAATTGCTTTCATCTTAGAAGACCTATCAAAGTACATTGAAAATTTATCAAAATAGCAACACTGCTGTAGATAAAATCGATTTATTTTCCACGTTTTATTTTCATAACATGTTATTCTGAGATTACCAATTTGAAAAAATTCGAAGAAAACCGTTCATTTGCTGTAGATCGATAAATATGGGCATTTAGATTTTTAAAAGACCGAGACCTTTTTATGTAAAACTATCATTAAGCAGTAAAATGTATACTTTTAGACTGTGGTTTAAACTCATTTGATTTAGCTCTTGTTTATACAAAATAGTTTGCCTTAATGGATTCAAACTAGGTTTTGAAACGACGCTTTTTTTTTACTTCTCTCTTTTGCTGGAGTGTGAAAAGATGGTTTGTAAGGAATTTGGCCATAAATGGGTAAATCACTTAAAGTTACTATGTCAGGGAATTGTGAATATTAATTTATTTTTTTAAAGCTATATCTTTAGGTTACGAATAGTAAAGAATACAAAAGCAATTTGTTTAAAAAAAATAGGATGGGTTTGGTTTTGCGAAAAATAAATGTTAAACTTTGACGAACGGCTTTTCTTAGGAGAATTTTTGGGAAAACTATTTAGCTCCTTCAACCAAAAGCCATTTTCAAAGATTTATATTTCTAGCATCGTAGAATTAATAAGTTGAACGAGCAAAAAGAAAAAACCGATTAAACGAGTTTATCCAAATTAAAATAAAAAAGATTATAGCATAAGCAAAGTGTCCACTTTATTAAATGAAACAGTTCCTTATAATGATCATTATGTGTGGCTATCGGGGAGGAAATACGCATGTTATTGTACAACCATCCATGATGCTGTATGATTTCCCAAAAAATATAAGGCCACGATCGATAGAACCGCTTTGATCGCCAAACACTAA
>NW_018734785.1:0-30600 GCF_002204515.2 Aedes aegypti
ATGGAGCAGTTGTTGTATTGTATTTTTTTCCTCTCCTGCCTTCGGACCGTGTGCTTGCTTCTGTTCTGTGTGCCCGGGCTCGATCATCGGAAACGGATTATCCTCTCGAACTGTTAGGCTTGTTGTATTGTTGATTGCTGGGGATGGAAGGTACCTATGGCTCGGAGGCCTATGGGTTGCAGGCGCATTGGATGACTTTTGTTGTTCGATACATGGATCGGAAAGAATGGGAGACCGCGTTCGCCATCGTCAGAACGGAAGGTGGCGAAAGCCGTGGAAAATTTATGTCACTGTTGTCCTTCGGTGTAGTTGATGGGTATTTTTTCTGTTAGGGAGTCTTTTTTGTCTGGTCGATGCAGTTTTCGATGAGAATTCGATTGCGGCGAACAAGTCGTTGTACATGGATACGTTGGCAAATTATGAATTTCCAGTTTAGAGAAATCTAGCAAAATCTCAAGAAAAATCCTGGCTCTATCACAAAGCAAATGCTTGAATGACGACATCACTTCAGTTTAATTTAAAAAATAAAACGGTTATGATTGGTGTTATTCAAGGATTTGCAATTGCAAAATGATTAGGAGAATTTCGTAGACTCCCTCAAAAAGATTCCGTAATATTCCTCCAAGGAATTCTGTAGAGTCCCTCTAAAGGATTCTGTACAATCCCTCTGAGAGATTCTGTAGAATCCATTTGAGGGATTCTGTAGAATCCATCCAAGGGATTCTGTAGAATCCCTCTAAGGGATTCTGTAGAATCCCCCTAAAGGATCCTGTAGAATCCTTCCAAAGGATTCAGCAGAATCACTCCAAGGGATTTCATAGCATCCCTCCAAGAGATTTCGTAGAATCCCTCCAAGGGATTCCGTAGAATCCCTCCAAGGGATTCCGTAGAATCCCTCCAAGGGATTCCGTTGAATCCCTCCAAGGGATTCCGTGGGATTTCGTTCAATCACTTAAGAAGATTCCTTCGTAACTCTTCAAGGAATTCCTTAGAATACTCCCAAGAGATTCCATAGAATGCCTCCAAGAGTTTCCATAGATCCATTTTCTTAATTTGAAGTAAAACCCCAGTGAAATCCACCAAAAACTCATTAGTCTACGCCAACCGGAACCTTCTCGCGCATTCTCCCTTGCAACGTTGCTCCATTTCAAACCCATCACCTTGTCAGCAAGCTGTCAAATGAAAATTTTTGCTTTTAACTCGCATCGGGCGCCTCCATTTTAGCGTCCCGAAATAAGTGAAGTTCACCCCCATTCGGTCTCGCAACGGCTCAAACCAAAACTTCAAACGATTCAAGTCCCGATTCTTCGCCTGCTCACGCACGCACCAACGATCACTTCCAAATCTACGTATTCCGCGAGAGCTCCATCAGTGAAACCCAAACAAAGGACACGGCGGGGTGTAACGTGATGTGTGCTGTTGCTGATGCCTCTCCTCTTCCAATAGATCTCTAGAGACAGTGCCGCGAAAGAGCAACGGTGTAATATTTTTACCCAATTTCAAACATTTCGCGAGCTATTTTTAGCAATTCAGTTTTCGGTTTACGACGCGTCGTGGGAGACTCTGCTGCTCGTGATCGTCATCATCGTCGCGATCGCACCACGCGGTATTCATGTATGGGGATGCGCAGCTGCTGCACCTGACGCCAAGACGGCAAGAGACCTGTGACACACATATCCCTAGCCAACCAACAACAAGTCGAAAAGTGGAACTCACGAAGGGAAAATCAAGGTTGCCCTGAAGCTCACAACAACCCAAGCCAAGTCAGTGATCGCAGCAGCAGCAACCCAAAACAATTGACGTCATCGCGATCGCCGAGGTGAGCCAGAGCAGATGATCAGACAGAAGCGTCTTCTTCGAGAGATCCATTTCACGGCGGAAGGAAACGCATGCGCTACAGTTTCCATCTAGACACTCGCGTTTACAGTGTCTACGTACGGCAATGACGTAGGTCATGATCGAAATGATTGTAGCGCGTCTCAAAGTTTGGGTTAGGATTTTCCCGTGAGTTTAGAGAACGGGCAGCCGATGATGGTACCGACGCAGGAAAAGCGTCATCGGTGATCTTTGAGAGGAGATGTCGAGCTACAAGGACTGAGTGCTTTGGATGATCGATTGATATTTAACGGACTTTTGGTGAAAGAGCAATAAATCAAGTGAGATTCTTGCTAGTTATCAACTAGAATGTGAAATATTCGATTGAAGTTCATCTCGCGTGAGTAAAAATCCATCGTAATGTCGAGTGAGGTTTTATAGAAATCTCGAATGACATTTCAATAATATCGCGAATGAGATTTCATCCAAATCTCGATTTGAGACTTCAATGTAATCTCGAAAAAAAAAATGCGATTCCCTCAGAATCTCGAGTGAGATTCCCTCGGAATCTCGAGTGAGATTCCCTCGGAATCTCGAGTGAGATTCCCTCGGAATCTCGAGTGAGATTCCCTTGGAATCTCTAATGAGATTCTTTCGGAATCTCCATTGAAATTCCTTCGGAATCTCGACTAGATTCTCTCGGAATCTGGATTAGATTCTTTCGGAATCTCGAGTGATATTCCCTCGGAAGCTTGAGTGAGATTCTTTTCTGAATCTCGAGTGAGATTCCTTGGAATCTCGAGTGAAATTCCCTCGGAATCTCGAGTGAGATTCCCTTGGAATCTCGAGTGAGATTCTCTCGGAAGGTTGAGTGAGATTTCCTTGGAATTTCGAACGACTTTTCATCGAAATTTTGAACGAGATTCCATTGGAATATCGAAGGAGATTCCATTGGAATATCGAGTGAGATTCCATTGGAATATCTAGTGAGAATCCCTCGGAATCTCGAGTGAGATTCCCTCGGAATCTCGAGTGAGATTCCCTCGGAATCTCGAGTGAGATTCCCTCGGAATCTCGAGTGAAATTCCCTCGAAACCTCGAGTGAGATTCCCTCGAATCTCGAGTGAGATTCCCTCGGAATCTCGAGTGAGATTCCCTCGGAATCTCGAGTGAGATTCCCTCGGAATCTCGAGTGAGATTCCCTCGGAATCTCGAGTGAGATCCCTCGGAATCTCGAGTGAGATTCCCTCGGAATCTCGAGTGAGATTCCCTTCGGAATCTCGAGTGAGATTCTTCGGAATCTCGAGTGGAGATTATCCCATCGGAATCTTCGAGTGAGAATTCCTGGAATCTTGAGTGAGATTCCCTCGGAATCTCGAGTGAGATTCCCTCGGAATCTCGAGTGAGATTCCCTCGGAATCTCGAGTGAGATTCCCTCGGAATCTCGAGTGAGATTCCCTCGGAAATCTCGAGTGAGATTCCCTCGAAACCTCGAGTGAGATTCCCTCGGAATCTCGAGTGAGATTCCCTCGGAATTCTCGAGTGAGATTCCCTCGGAATCTCGAGTGAGATTCCCTCGGAATCTCGAGTGAGATTCCCTTCGGAATCTCGAGTGAAGATTCCTCGGAATCTCGAGTGAGATTCCCTCGGAATCTCGTGTGAGATTCCCTCGGAATCTCGTGTGAGATTCCCTCGAAATCTCGAGTGAGATTCCCTCGGAATCTCGAGTGAGATTCCCTCGGAATCTCGAGTGAGATTCCCTCGGAATCTCGAGTGAGATTCCCTCGGAATCTCGAGTGAGATTCCCTCGGAATCTCGAGTGAGATTCCCTCGGAATCTCGAGTGAGATTCCCTCGGAATCTCGAGTGAGATCCCTCGGAATCTCTAGTGAGATTCCCTCGGAATCTCTAGTGAGATTCCCTCGGAATCTCGAGTGAGATTCCCTCGGAATCTCGAGTGAGGATTTCCTCGGAATCTCGAGTGTAAATCCCTCGAGAGTGAGATTCCCTCGGAATCTCGAATGAGATGCCCTCGGGAATCTCGAATGAGATCCCCTCGGAATCTCGAGTGAGCGAGTGAGTGAGAGTCCCTCGTAATGTCGATTTAAATTCCCTCGGAATTTCGAGTGAGATTCCCCTCGGAATCTCGAGTGAGATTCCCTCGGAATCTCGAGTGAGATTCCCTCGGAATCTCGAGTGAGATTCCCTCGGAATCTCGAGTGAGATCCCCTCGGAATGTCGAGTGAGATTCCCTCGGAATCTCGAGTGAGATTCCCTCGGAATCTGGGAGTGAGATTCGTTCGGAATCTGGAGTGAGATTCGTTCGGAATTTGGAGTGAGATTCCCTCGGAATCTTGAGAGATTCCCTCGGAATCTCGTTTGAGATTCCCTCGGAATCTCGAGTGAGATTCCCTCGGAATCTCGAGTGAGATTCCCTCGGAATCTCGAGTGAGATTCCCTCGGAATCTCGAGTGAGATTCCCTCGGAATCTCGAAGTGAGATTCCCTCGGAATCTGCGAGTGAGATTCCCTCGGAATCTCGAGTGAGATTCCCTCGGAATCTCGAGTGAGATTCCCTCGGAATCTCGAGTGAGATTCCCTCGGAATCTCGAGTGAGATTCCCTCGGAATCTCGAGTGAGATTCCTCGGAATCTCGAGTGAGATTCCCTCGGAATCTCGAGTGAGATTCCCTCGGAAATCTCGAGTGTAAATCCCTCGAGAGTGAGATTCCCCTCGGAATCTCGAATGAGATGCCCCTCGGAATCTCGAATGAGATCCCCCTCGGAATCTCGAGTGAGATTCCCCGGAATCTCGAGTAGATTCCTCGAATTCGAGTGAGATTCCCTCGGAATCTCGAGTGAGATTCCCCTCGGAATCTCGAGTGAGATTCCCTCGGATCTCGAGTGAGATTCCCTCGGAATCTCGAGTGAGATTCCTCGGAAATCTCGAGTGAGATTCCCTCGGAATCTCGAGTGAGATTCCTCGGAATCTCGGTGAGATTCCCTCGAATCTCGTGTGAGATTCCCTCGAAATCTCGAGTGAGATTCCCTCGGAATCTCGAGTGAGATTCCCTCGGAATCTCGAGTGAGATTCCCTCGGAATCTCGAGTGAGATTCCCCTCGGAATCTCGAGTGAGATTCCCTCGGAATCTCGAGTGAGATTCCCTCGGAATCTCGAGTGAGATTCCCCTCGGAATCTCGAGTGAGATTCCCTGCGAATCTCTAGTGAGATTCCTCGGAATCTCGAGTGAGATTCCCTCGGAATCTCGCAGTGAGATTCCCCCTCGGAATCTCGAGTGAGATTCCTCGAATCTCGAGTGTAAATCCCTCGAGAGTGAGATTCCCCTCGGAATCTCGAATGAGATGCCCATCGGAATCTCGAATGAGATCCCCTCGGAATCTCGAGTGGAGCGGAGTGAGTGAGAGTCCCTCGTAATGTCGATTTAAATTCCCCTCGAATCTCGAGTGAGATTCCCTCGGAATCTCGAGTGAGATTCCCTCGGAATCTCGGAGTGAGATTCCCTCGGAATCTCGAGTGAGATCCCCTCGGAATGTCGAGTGAGATCCCCTCGGAATGTCGAGTGAGATTCCCCTCGGAATCTCGAGTGGAGATTCCCTCGGAATCTGGAGTGAGATTCGTTCGGAATCTGGAGTGAGATTCGTTCGGAATTTGGAGTGAGATTCCCTCGGAATCTTGAGAGATTCCCTCGGAATCTCGTTTGAGATTCCCTCGGAATCTCGTTTGAGATTCCCTCGGAATCTCGAGTGAGATTCCCTCGGAATCTCGAGTGAGATTCCCTCGGAATCTCGAGTGAGATTCCCTCGAAATCTCGAGTGAGGTTCCTCGGAATCTCGAGTGAGATTCCCTCGGAATCTAGAGTGAGATTCCCTCGGAATCTTGAGAGTGAGATTCCCTCGAATCCCGAGTGAGATTCCCTCGGAATCTCGAGTGAGATTCCCTCGGAATCTCGAGTGAGATTCCGTCGGAATCTCGAGTGAGATTCCGTCGGAATCTCGAGTGAGATTCCCTCGGAATCTCGAGTGAGATTCCCTCGGAATCTCGAGTGAGATTCCCTCGGAATCTCGAGTGAGATTCCCTCGGAATCTCGAGTGAGATTCCCTCGGAATCTCGAGTGAGATTCCCTCGGAATCTCGAGTGCAGATTCCCTCGGAATCTCGAGTGAGATTCCCTTGGAATCTCGAGTGAGATTCCCCTTGGAATCTCGAGTGAGATTCCCTCGGAATCTCGAGTGAGATTCCCTCGGAATCTCGAGTGAGATTCCCTCGGAATCTCGAGTGAGATTCCCTCGGAATCTCGATGTGAGATTCCCTCGGAATCTCGTTTGAGATTCCCTTGGAATCTCGAGTGAGATTCCCTCGGAATCTCGAGTGAGATTCCCTCGGAATCTCGAGTGAGATTCCCCTCGGAATCTCGAGTGAGATTCCCTCAGAATCTCGAGTGAGTTTCCCTTGGAATCTCGAGTGAGATTCCCTCGGAATCTCGAGTGAGATTCCCTCGGAATCTCGAGTGAGATTCCCTCGAAATCTCGAGTGAGATTCCCTCGGAATCTCGAGTGACATTCCCTTGGAATCTAGAGTCAGACTCCCTCGGAATCTCGAGTCAGACTCCCTCAGAATCTCAAGTGAAGTTCCCTTGGAATCTCGAGTAAGATTCCCTCGGAATCTCGAGTGAGATTCTCTCGGAATCTCGAGTGGGATTTTCTCGGAATCTCGAGTGAGATTTTCTCGGAATCTCGAAGGAAAATCCTTCGGAATCTTGAGTGAGATTCCCGATCAGGAATCTCGAAGTGAGATTCCCTCGGAATCTCGAGTGAGATTCCCTCGGAATCTCGAGTGAGATTCCCTCGGAATCTCGAGTGAGATTCCCTCGGAATCTCGAGTGAGATTCCCTCGGAATCTCGAGTGAGATTCCCTCGGAATCTCGAGTGAGATTCCCCTCGGAATCTCGAGTGAGATTCCCTCGGAATCTCGAGTGAGATTCCCTCGGAATCTCGAGTGAGTTCCCTCGGAATCTCGAGTGAGATTCCCTCGGAATCTCGAGTGAGATTCCCTCGGAATCTCGTGTGAGATTCCCTCGGAATCTCGTGTGAGATTCCCTCGAAATCTCGAGTGAGATTCCCTCGGAATCTCGAGTGAGATTCCCTCGGAATCTCGAGTGAGATTCCCTCGGAATCTCGAGTGAGATTCCCTCGGAATCTCGAGTGAGATTCCCTCGGAATCTCGAGTGAGATTCCTCGGAATCTCGAGTGAGATTCCCTCGGAATCCGAGTGAGATTCCCTCGGAATCTCGAGTGAGATTCCCTCGGAATCTCGAGTGAGATTCCCTCGAATCTCTAGTGAGATTCCCTCGGAATCTCTAGTGAGATTCCCTCGGAATCTCGAGTGAGATTCCCTCGGAATCTCGAGTGAGATTCCCTCGGAATCTCGAGTGTAAATCCCTCGAGAGTGAGATTCCCTCGGAATCTCGAATGAGATGCCCTCGGAATCTCGAATGAGATCCCCTCGGAATCTCGAGTGAGCGAGTGAGTGAGAGTCCCTCGTAATGTCGATTTAAATTCCCTCGGAATCTCGAGTGAGATTCCCTCGGAATCTCGAGTGAGATTCCCTCGGAATCTCGAGTGAGATTCCCTCGGAATCTCGAGTGAGATCCCCTCGGAATGTCGAGTGAGATTCCCTCGGAATCTCGAGTGAGATTCCCTCGGAATCTGGAGTGAGATTCGTTCGGAATCTGGAGTGAGATTCGTTCGGAATTTGGAGTGAGATTCCCTCGGAATCTTGAGAGATTCCCTCGGAATCTCGTTTGAGATTCCCTCGGAATCTCGTTTGAGATTCCCTCGGAATCTCGAGTGAGATTCCCTCGGAATCTCGAGTGAGATTCCCTCGGAATCTCGAGTGAGATTCCCTCGAAATCTCGAGTGAGGTTCCCTCGGAATCTCGAGTGAGATTCCCTCGGAATCTAGAGTGAGATTCCCTCGGAATCTTGAGAGTGAGATTCCCTCATCCGAGTGAATCCCCGACCGTGAGATTCCCTCGGAATCTCGAGTGAGATTCCCTCGGAATCTCGAGTGAGATTCCGTCGGAATCTCGAGTGAGATTCCGTCGGAATCTCGAGTGAGATTCCGTCGGAATCTCGAGTGAGATTCCGTCGGAATCTCGAGTGAGATTCCGTCGGAATCTCGAGTGAGATTCCCCGGAATCTCGGTGAGATTCCCTCGGAATCTCGAGTGAGATTCCCTCGGAATCTCGAGTGAGATTCCCTCGGAATCTCGAGTGAGATTCCCTCGGAATCTCGAGTGAGATTCCCTTGGAATCTCGAGTGAGATTCCCTTGGAATCTCGAGTGAGATTCCCTCGGAATCTCGAGTGAGATTCCCTCGGAATCTCGAGTGAGATTCCCTCGGAATCTCGAGTGAGATTCCCTCGGAATCTCGAGTGAGATTCCCTCGGAATCTCGAGTGAGATTCCCTCGGAATCTCGAGTGAGATTCCCTCGGAATCTCGTTTGAGATTCCCTTGGAATCTCGAGTGAGATTCCCTCGGAATCTCGAGTGAGATTCCCTCGGAATCTCGAGTGAGATTCCCTCGGAATCTCGAGTGAGATTCCCTCAGAATCTCGAGTGAGTTTCCCTTGGAATCTCGAGTGAGATTCCCTCGGAATCTCGAGTGAGATTCCCTCGGAATCTCGAGTGAGATTCCCTCGAAATCTCGAGTGAGATTCCCTCGGAATCTCGAGTGACATTCCCTTGGAATCTAGAGTCAGACTCCCTCGGAATCTCGAGTCAGACTCCCTCAGAATCTCAAGTGAAGTTCCCTTGGAATCTCGAGTAAGATTCCCTCGGAATCTCGAGTGAGATTCTCTCGGAATCTCGAGTGGGATTTTCTCGGAATCTCGAGTGAGATTTTCTCGGAATCTCGAAGGAAAATCCTTCGGAATCTTGAGTGAGATTCCCTCGGAATCTCGAGTGAGATTCCCTCGGAATCTCGAGTGAGATTCCCTCGGAATCTCGAGTGAGATTCCCTCGGAATCTCGAGTGAGATTCCCTCGGAATCTCGAGTGAGATTCCCTCGGAATCTCGAGTGAGATTCCCCTCGGAATCTCGAGTGAGATTCCCTCGGAATCTCGAGTGAGATTCCCTCGGAATCTCGAGTGAGATTCCCTCGGAAATCTCGAGTGAGATTCCCTCGGAATCTCGAGTGAGATTCCCTCGGAATCTCGTTTGAGATTCCCTTGGAATCTCGAGTGAGATTCCCTCGGAATCTCGAGTGAGATTCCCTCGGAATCTCGAGTGAGATTCCCTCGGAATCTCGAGTGAGATTCCCTCGGAATCTCGAGTGAGATTCCCTCAGAATCTCGAGTGAGTTTCCCTTGGAATCTCGAATGAGATTCCCTCGGAATCTCGAGTGAGATTCCCTCGGAATCTCGAGTGAGATTCCCTCGAAATCTCGAGTGAGATTCCCTCGGAATCTCGAGTGACATTCCCTTGGAATCTAGAGTCAGACTCCCTCGGAATCTCGAGTCAGACTCCCTCAGAATCTCAAGTGAAGTTCCCTTGGAATCTCGAGTAAGATTCCCTCGGAATCTCGAGTGAGATTCTCTCGGAATCTCGAGTGGGATTTTCTCGGAATCTCGAGTGAGATTTTCTCGGAATCTCGAAGGAAAATCCTTCGGAATCTTGAGTGAGATTCCCTCGGAATCTCGAGTGAGATTCCCTCGGAATCTCGAGTGAGATTCCCTCGGAATCTCGAGTGAGATTCCCTCGGAATCTCGAGTGAGATTCCCTCGGAATCTCGAGTGAGATTCCCTCGGAATCTCGAGTGAGATTCCCTCGGAATCTCGAGTGAGATTCCCTCGGAGTCTCGAGTGAGATTCCCTCGGAATCTCGAGTGAGATTCCCTCGGAATCTCGAGTGAGATTCCCTCGGAATCTCGAGTGAGATTCCCTCGGAATCTCGAGTGAGATTCCCCCGGAATCTCGAGTGAGATTCCCTCGGAATCTCGAGTGAGATTCTCTCGGAATCTCGAGTGAGATTCCCTCGGAATCTCGAGTGAGATTCCCTCGGAATCTCGAGTGAGATTCCCTCGGAATCTCGAGTGAGATTCCCTCGGAATCTCGAGTGAGATTCCCTCGGAATCTCGAGTGAGATTTCCTCGGAATCTCGAGTGAGATTCCCTCGGAATCTCGAGTGAGATTCCCTCGGAATCTCGAGTGAGATTCCCTCGGAATCTCGAGTGAGATTCCCTCGGAATCTCGAGTGAGATTCCCTCGGAATCTCGAGTGAGATTCCCTCGGAATCTCGAGTGAGATTCCCTCGGAATCTCGAGTGAGATTCCCTCGGAATCTCGAGTGAGATTCCCTCGGAATCTCGAGTGAGATTCCCTCGGAATCTCGAGTGAGATTCCCTCGGAATCTCGAGTGAGATTCCCTCGGAATCTCGAGTGAGATTCCCTCGGAATCTCGAGTGAGATCCCCTTGGAATCTTGAGTGAGATTCCCTCGGAATCTCGAGTGAGATTCCCTCGGAATCTCGAGTGAGATTCCCTCGGAATCTCGAGTGAGATTCCCTCGGAATCTCGAGTGAGATTCCCTCGGAATCTCGAGTGAGATTCCCTCGGAATCTCGAGTGAGATTCCCTCGGAAACTCGAGTGAGATTCCCTCGAAATCTCGAGTGAGATTCCCTCGGAATCTCGAGTGAGATTCCCTCGGAATCTCGAGTGAGATTCCCTCGGAATCTCGAGTAAGATTCCCTCGGAATCTCGAGTGAGATTCCCTCGGAATCTCGAGTGAGATTCCCTCGGAATCTCGAGTGAGATTCCCTCGGAATCTCGAGTGAGATTCCCTCGGAATCTCGAGTGAGATTCCCTCGGAATCTCGAGTGAGATTCCCTCGGAATCTCGAGTGTAAATCCCTCGAGAGTGAGATTACCTCGGAATCTCGAATGAGATGCCCTCGGAATCTCGAATGAGATCCCCTCGGAATCTCGAGTGTAAATCCCTCGAGAGTGAGATTCCCTCGGAATCTCGAGTGAGATTCCCTCGGAATCTCGAGTGAGATTCCCTCGGAATCTCTAGTGAGATTCCCTCGGAATCTGGAGTGAGATTCGTTCGGAATCTGGAGTGAGAATCGTTCGGAATCTTGAGTGAGATTCCCTCGGAATCTCGAGTGAGATTCCCTCGGAATCTCGAGTGAGATTCCCTCGGAATCTCGAGTGAGATTCCCTTGGAATCTTGAGTGAGATTCCCTCGGAATCTCGAGTGAGATTCCCTCGGAATCTCGAGTGAGATTCCCTCGGAATCTCGAGTGAGATTCCCTCGGAATCTCGAGTGAGATTCCCTCGGAATCTCGAGTGAGATTCCCTCGGAATCTCGAGTGAGATTTCCTCGGAAACTCGAGTGAGAATCGTTCGGAATCTTGAGTGAGATTCCCTCGGAAACTCGAGTGAGATTCCCTCGGAAACTCGAGTGAGATCCAACGGAATCTCGAGTGAGATTCCCTCGGAATCTCGAGTGAGATTCCCTCGGAATCTCGAGTGAGATTCCCTCGGAATCTCGAGTGAGATTCCCTCGGAATCTCGAGTGAGATTCCCTCGGAATCTCGAGTGAGATTCCCTCGGAATCTCGAGTGAGATTCCCTCGGAATCTCGAGTGAGATTCCCTCGGAATCTCGAGTGAGATTCCCTCGGAATCTCGAGTGAGATTCCCTCGGAATCTCGAGTGAGATTCCCTCGAATCTCGAGTGAGATTCCCTCGGAATCTCGAGTGAGATTCCCTCGGAATCTCGAGTGAGATTCCCTCGGAATCTCGAGTGAGATTCCCTCGGAATCTCGAGTGAGATTCCCTCGGAATCTCGAGTGAGATTCCCTCGGAATCTCGAGTGAGATTCCCTCGGAATCTCGAGTGAGATTCCCTCGGAATCTCGAGTGAGATTCCCTCGGAATCTCGAGTGAGATTCCCTCGGAATCTCGAGTGAGATTCCCTCGGAATCTCGAGTGAGATTCCCTCGGAATCTCGAGTGAGATTCCCTCGGAATCTCGAGTGAGATTCCCTCGGAATCTCGAGTGAGATTCCCTCGGAATCTCGAGTGAGATTCCCTCGGAGTCTCGAGTGAGATTCCCTCGGAATCTCGAGTGAGATTCCCTCGGAATCTCGAGTGAGATTCCCTCGGAATCTCGAGTGAGATTCCCTCGGAATCTCGAGTGAGATTCCTCCCTCGGAATCTCGAGTGAGATTCCCTCGGAATTCGAGTGAGATCCCCTTGGAATCTTGAGTGAGATTCCCTCGGAATCTCGAGTGAGATTCCCTCGGAATCTCGAGTGAGATTCCCTCGGAATCTCGAGTGAGATTCCCTCGGAATCTCGAGTGAGATTCCCTTGGAATCTCGAGTGAGATTCCTCGGAATCTCGAGTGAGATTCCTCGGAATCTCGAGTGAGATTCCCTCGGAATCTCGAGTGAGATTCCCTCGGAATCTCGAGTGAGATTCCCTCGGAATCTCGAGTGAGATTCCCTCGGAATCTCGAGTGAGATTCCCTCGGAATCTCGAGTGAGATTCCCTCGGAATCTCGAGTGAGATTCCCTCGGAAGCTCGAGTGAGATTCCCTCGGAATCTCGAGTGAGATTCCCTCGGAATCTCGAGTGAGATTCCCTCGGAAGCTCGAGTGAGATTCCCTCGGAATCTCGAGTGAGATTCCCACGGAATCTCGAGTGAGATTCCCACGGAATCTCGAGTGAGATTCCCTCGGAATCTCGAGTGAGATTCCCTCGGAATCTCGAGTGAGATTCCCTCGGAATCTCGAGTGAGATTCCCTCGGAATCTCGAGTGAGATTCCCTCGGAATCTCGAGTGAGATTCCCTCGGAAGCTCGAGTGAGATTCCCTCGGAATCTCGAGTGAGATTCCCACGGAATCTCGAGTGAGATTCCCACGGAATCTCGAGTGAGATTCCCTCGGAATCTCGAGTGAGATTCCCCTTGGAATCTCGAGTGAGATTCCCTCGGAATCTCGAGTGAGATTCCCTCGGAATTTCGAGTGAGATTCCCTCGGAATCTCGAGTGAGATTCCCTCGGAATCTCGAGTGAGATTCCCTCGGAATCTCGAGTGAGATTCCCTCGGAATCTCGAGTGAGATTCCCTCGGAATCTCGAGTGAGATTCTCTCGGAATCTCGAGTGAGATTCTCTCGGAATCTCGAGTGAGATTCTCTCGGAATCTCGAGTGAGATTCTCTCGGAATCTCGAGTGAGATTCCCTCGGAATCTCGAGTGAGATTCCCTCGGAATCTCGAGTGAGATTCCCTCGGAATCTCGAGTGAGATTCCCTCGAATCTCGAGTGAGATTCCCTCGGAATCTCGAGTGAGATTCCCTCGGAATCTCGAGTGAGATTCCCTCGAATCTCGAGTGAGATTCCCTCGGAATCTCGAGTGAGTTCCCTCGGAATCTCGAGTGAGATTCCCTCGGAATCTCGAGTGAGATTCCCTCGGAATCTCGAGTGAGATTCCCTCGGAATCTCGAGTGAGATTCCCTCGGAATCTCGAGTGAGATTCCCTCGGAATCTCGAGTGAGATTCCCTCGGAATCTCGAGTGAGATTCCCTCGGAATCTCGAGTGAGATTTCCCTCGGAATCTCGAGTGAGATTCCCTCGGAATCTCGAGTGAGATTCCCTCGGAATCTCGAGTGAGATTCCCTCGGAATCTCGAGTGAGATTCCTCGGAATCTCGGTGAGATTTCAACTAAATCTGGAGTGAGATTACAAACGGAATCTTGAGTGAAATTTCAAACGGAATATCAAAGGATACCAAGATTCCCTCGGAATCTCGAGTGAGATTTCAATGAAATCTGGAGTGAGATTCCAACGGAATCTCGAGTGAGATTCCAAACGGGATCTCAAGTGAGAATCCACACAGAATCTTGAGGGAGATTACAAACGGAATCTTGAGTGAAATTTCAAACGGAATCTCGAGTGAGATTCCAACGAAATCTGGAGTGAGATTCCAAAGGAACCTCGAGTGAGATTCCAAAGGAATTACGAGTGAGATTCTAACGGAATCTCGAGTGAGATTCCAAACGGGATCTCCGAGATTTTCAAACGAAATCTCGAGTGAGATTCCGAATGTAATTTAAAGTGAGATTTCATCGGAATCCAGCGAGATACCAACGGAATCTGGAGCGGGAATCCAAACGGATGAGTGAGATCCCAAATGATTTCTTAGGTTCGACTTGAAAAAAAACTCCCGAGTGAGATTTCAAACGGAATCTCGAGTGATTTTGGATGAGAATCAACGGAATATTGAATGAGATTCTAAACGAAGAGTAAGTTTATAATAAACTCTAGAGTGAAATTCCAACGGAAGCTCGAGTGAGACCCTGAGGGAAATTCGATGAGATTCCATAATTACCGAAATTTTCCGAAGTTATTGCCGCAATCTCAGCTGTTTCCATTCCCAAAAAATCAATTTTCCTTCAATTGTGTGCACATGTCATCCCCGAAATGGTTCCCACATTTCGTCCTATCTGCCCCGTCTGAGACGGTTCTATTTCGAGAGCACCACCGCATGATGCGGTTCGTCTACATTCGTTGGCAGTTACCGTCTTCGACGGTGTGATTGCGCACTCGTTTATTATTACCTATTGGTCAATGCCGCATCCCGCCCGAAAATACCAACGATGACGTCCGTTGCCTATTTCGCAATTTTCAATCATTTCCCTGATCAAGCTTCGACCGCGTCATCGGCAATCAACGAGCTCAACGATCACGAGTTCTAGGTATTCACTTTCACGACGACGTCAACAATGCAACCGCCGACCGACCGGGGTCAGGAACGAAGTCGTCGTCGCCGGAAAGTCTCACCCCGCCGTTCTTGAAGAATTCCCACGGGGTTGTGAGCTGGGGGTGGACGGCATGGGTTGGCGGGAAAAAGCAAAACATTCACTCTCTGTAGGGTCGCTGATCTCGCTGCTTGAAGAGCCTGGCGCAATTGAGTTCAACGGGCGACTGTTTAGTAATGCCAGTCGAGTCGAGATAGCGAGCTTTCCCGTCTACAGACCGAAGCGCTAGCGAACTCGAACTCGAACGCGGCTATATCCAGCTAGAACCGGATGATTACGGGACGATACGACGACGATGATGATCGGTCGGTCGGTCGGTGGCAGCGAAATTTCCGGTTCGAACTGATCCATCCACCTCGCTTCTCTCTCTCTGTCTCGGGAGGTCGTGCCGTGAGGTTGCACTTTACGCGATGCGATACCGAATGTAGTAAAAAACAAGTCATCCACGCGTCGTAGTCTTCGAGAGCAGAATACGGTTCAGCAGCGGGAAGCCGGTTCGATCCTGATTAGTTCGGCGTGAAGCGGAGCTTTGACACGGTGAAATCGATTGCTGCGCCAGCAGGGATGGTAGCAGTTCTCTTTTGAACTGATGGAAGACTAGAGACATTTGACCCTTGAGACACGCAAAAATGTATTTTTTGTTACGCTGTGTAATTCCTAATAATTCCTATTTTTAAGACACTCACCCGCTACCAGCCCTGCGCTAGTAGCTGTTTTATCACCTTGCCTTCGCCTTCGTGTCTGCAGAGGCTTTGATCGAGCTGCAATGATGAGTGAAGGTGTTGTGTTTTTGGTGCTGTTGGGGCCTTTTTTTCCTGGACGAGTTGATTAAGAAGCGGATTGAACTGCGCTGAGGTGACGGATTCCGGTCGGTTGGCGTTACAGCTGGTTTCTGGTCGTCCGTACCGGTAGCATCGTGAGGACAGAGCTCGTCGAGGCCGTAAACAACGATAATTGATGATAAACGAACTGGAGATTAAGGATTTTTTGATTGGGTTGATTTAGGTCATCTGGAGATGTGGAGTTGATTTGTTTGTTCGGAAAACCCGGTGGAACTTGTGCAACAGAGTGGTTTCTCGTGATCAATTTGTTCTTTTGAATTTAATTGAATTGAATTTGATTAGAATTTTTGGGCCCGTATAGATGCAGCACTGAACGCGCAGCTATTCAGCAACCCATGAAGACTGTTGTGAGTTCGAATCCCACCGGTCGAGGATCTTTTTGGAATCGAAATTTTGTCGACTTTCCAGAGCTTAGAGCCTTAATGATATTTTATTTTGATTTATTAACGTCGAAATTAGTTTTTGAGGTTGTTTTTAAATATTTGATAGCTCAGAGCCAGTGTCCAATTAAAAAAAAAATCAAAATATTTATTTCTTCAGTAAAAAAGGAGTGTTATTCCTTGTTCAATTGAAAAATAACTCGCCAAGTGTTAACCCCAACTTCGTTTTTAAAACTGCAATGAGATATCATTTGAAATCGGGCAAATCACAATGGTCTTATCTCTGATTAAAATCCAACTTCCAACTCATGGCTTTCCCGTATCCAACTTGCTGCATGTACGTTTTTTTTTTCTACACTGATATCTACCATATAGCGCAAACCTGTCGATGATGACGCCGGTGGTTCGTTCCTCCACTAGAGAGTGAGAGATTACAACAACCCAGCCCCGGTCAGATAACGAAAATTCCAATCTCCTTCCCAAATGACCTTCCCGTCGTATCGTTCCCGGTGAGCCCACCGCACTCTGGCTGTTATGTATGATGGGGGCTCTGGTATCCGCAGGTATCGTAATACAAGAACGAAACAGCAACCTGCCAATTCACACCTCCTGTATGAACCTCCTCACTGACATCAGCTTCAATGCTGTTACAGAGTGGGATAGAAAAAAAGAATATTAATCATTGCATTGCTGAAAGTTGGGACAACAATCTATAATGCCACATTCTTATAACATATTGTCGATCTTGGACCTCTTATGTTTGACAGAACGCAAGTCCATCATTACTTGTTTACATGATAAAAACAGTCAACTCTCCCAGATTCAACATTTCATATCTCGATATCGAATTAGAAAACCATAGTAAAAGTTGGTTTTCATGGCTACCCTGATGGACTCTTGTAAAGCATTTGCACTAGTTTTGTGGTGGTCTCTGCAATATCGAGTATATCATACATTTACTTTTCTCCAGAGAATTGCGCCACCGAGTGGCCATTTGTTGTCGTATCATGTCTTATTGAGGTGAATTTCGTTCCCTCTTGCGAATTGAAGACTTCAATTAGTTGCGCACACCGTAAAAGGACTTATTAGCAGCTGCCACATATTTTCACAAATAAAAAAACAAGAACTTCCTTAGCTTCAAGAACACGGGGTCTGTCACTGTCCATACCTGCAACCATGTACTTCATTTTAGTGCAGTCAAGTCCCCCACTGGTGAGTGATCAATCGATCCTATTTTCTGCGCGATTGATTCATTGACTCTCTAGATTTGTGCTCTTAAAAATTCGAGATTTCACTCTTCACCTTAATGGTCAAGCACTCCCACATCTTTGTGATTAAACATGGCAATACCTTTTTCGAAGTCAATGCACACCAAGTAGAAAGAGCCAAGTGTATGAATACATTGACTTGTTTGAGGACCTAGTATGCTGTACAATAATAAGGGACCCAGCTTTCCACTGGCTTTAATATGTTATCTATTAATGTAAGCACCGTTTCCAACAGATTAATCATGCTTCGGAGAAAAAAAAATATTGTACCCTTCGTTGGTTCTCAATTGATCTCGCCTGTCGATGCAGCCAATCAATTGTGTGTTGATCTCCTAGTATTTGTTTGTAAGTCCCTTGGACAATTTGAAGTCTCTATTCTTTTCCTCTGACGGATTTGGATGAAATATTTAGTTGATTTTCAACATGATGTTGTGTGTTCTTCAGTAAACTCCTGGCAAGATCACTGACGGAATCGTCGTTTTATTTTTTTCAATTTTGTGAATTGATAGGATGTTTTTGACATATAACTGGTGATATACCTGGCATAAACATGAATTGTTATTCAAAACTATTGATTTTCAAAAAGTATGCGACTTTCATAATAAGTTCAATTTACTGGGACGTACGCATCAACGTTTCGAGTTAGTACTTCAAACAAAAATTCAAAATCCAATAGCAGCTTCGTAGTATTGGTGCTTAAGCCTAGGTTGTAATAAGAGCCAGAACACTAGTAGGCAATTGCAGTTTTCCAACCCCTGGACCCTCAAACAACTATGGACTGATAATAATCATACTTAGCCATACCACATCATCCGGTCGTATCACTCGCTTATAGTGAATTCTAGACCATCACATTTCCACCCACCCAAATGCTTGATATCAATGAGGGCGTCGATGAGTCTTTTTATCATTATTTTCTTCTATTCCAGTAACGGAGAAGATTGTCATGGTCGGCAATTGAAGCTTTCAACTCTGATTTCTGATCGGTTGACTATTGACTTTAAAATAATCCTCCTTAAGCAATTAGAATAAGATTGAGAAAACAAAAATATGAAAGCTTACAGTATGTAAACTACTGAGTGCAACAATAATTTAAAAATCATAGAATAAATACATAGAAGACATCATTCGCATTCGCGAGTTTCTATAAACAGAAAGTTCAGATTGAGATCGTTCTAAAAACCCACTGAGAGGCTATTAGAAATTCGTCAAGAAACTCCTAAGGAACTTCCAATTACAATGGCATTTAAAGCATACAATTACTGCTATTTAGAAACTTAGAAGACATTGGATTCGGTTTATACATGCTGGATTTATAATGTTAGTTTTTTTTGTGTCACGTTGCATATTTAGTATTGATCAAGAAAAAACCATGCTTATAACTATGCAATAGTTCTGGGGACTTCCCGAGAAGTCACAACAAAACACGAAGGAGCCATGGATTTACAGCTGATTTACACAGTTATCAGTTCTCGAAAAAGTATTCAAACAGGCTTATCTCTGAAAAGCATAACTTAGCATTTTTTATAGTGAGGTAGCAAAAAGTTTCAAAAACCTGGCCTGCAGAGAATTGGTACTGTGTGGGATTCACTTACGTGCCTATCCACGTCCTAGTCCTCACTTTCGGCGATAGCCTGGATCCCATCGGATTCCACTAGATGCGTCTTCTTGAGGTGAGGGCTTGTGCAGTGCATCTGTACTTCTATTACGCTCTTGACGTTTTCCCGCTCTGTACTGTTGCACTCTGTGCAGTCTGCCATTGGTTTGCATGTTGAGCAGACTGCCTTTTCATCTTCCTCCGCTTCTGTGTCTCCTTCCGTCGTTCATCCTCTTCCTCCCTTTTCGCTTTCTTCTCGTCCTGACTTCCCCGGAGTCGGAGTTTGTCACCAGTACCGATTGGGGAGACGTCCACCTGATGGTGCCCGAATATCGGTGGCTATCGCAGGGGGATCTTCGTCTTCCTTCTTCGTCAGGCTGAATCGAGTGCCAAGGTCGGTCAAACGATTCCAGTTGGGTGACTTCCGGTTCAGAAGCGCCCCGACGACCCGATGGCAGGCACTGCTCTCTGCCACTCGGTTCGCTGCTTTGAGTAATTCTTCGTCTCTCTCTCATTACACACGGGACAGAACGGTGACAGCACGTGGCCGAACCGATATAAATACTGTTTGAAGCAACCGTGACCTGACAGGAACTGTGCCAGGTGGAAGTTCACCTCGCCATGCTCCCTGTTTACCCAGGTCGACACTTTCGGGATGAGTCTGTCCTTTCTCAGAGACATTCCATTCTTGCTTGCTACTTGACCAGCGAGACGATCTTCGCCAATTTACTCACCTTCCTAGTGCCTCTCCGCCGATAGCACTCTATGTCTTCTCACAGAGTGGTGCAAATTGGAATCATCCCGGTGATCACACATACCCCAAGTAACCACAAGCATTATACCATTGCATTAACTTGGTCGAAAATCAATATATTTTGCATTAATAAGCAATGATGCATTTGATTAACATTGTAAATGCTTTGTAGCATTATTTTAATATAGCATTATGCTAAGCGTTTAGAGTGAATATACAGTTATGCTGTCATACAAGATTGCATAACCTCATTAAACGCACTCGAATCTGTAATAAATAAGTAAGACGATCGAGCACGTTCGCACTCGCTCATTACGTTTTGTGAGATATGGGAGAATAGTGAAATGACTTTCTTTCATCTCGAACCCCCATTTCATGATCTAAAGATACATATATCATTCAAAATTGTTGTATTTTATCTATGAGACTCTTTTATTCATAAGGAGCGAGAGGAAATGTCGATCAATTTGTCTCCCCTGAAATCTGTTTAATGCGCCAGGGCTTTGTTTTGTGGGGTTAAGTTCTGTTATTTTCTCTACGAGAAAGAATGGTGATCAAATTATTTCTATTGATGTTTCATTTGGCGAGGAAAGGAAATCAATCGCCGAAGAGAATTCTTTCTATTCGTAATAACTGGGCAAACAGTAATGTTAACACACACAGTGGCTTCGTTTATAAGGAACTTTATCCTACCTTATTACATCAGCAGCTTTAGCACAGACACCAAACGCGCCAGGCATCCAGCACACCATCATCCTAGTTGTGAGTTCGAATCCTAATTCCAACAAAAAAAAAATCATTAAGCTGGTAAAGAAAACCATTGAAAGGTAGTCAATGGATTCATTGTTTTGTTTATTTTTAACGCAAGCCCTAAACATACATTATTTTAAGCTAACATACATCATGAACCCTAATATACAAACATAAATGCTTTAGTAGGGCTTGTGCATTAAACTGCTTTACCAAGTATTGCATTAATTTGGTTGTTGTGGGGCCCTTTCCCACTTTTATTATGCTTTATAAAGCTCTTAAAGGTTATGTCACTTAAAAACAAAATATGATAGCATACTAAGAACAGCGGGAGAATGAAAGAGAGAACTAGTGGCACGCATCCATGATCTGCGCCACCTTAGTAAAATCCATCACATTGGCAGTCCCAAGTAACCACGAAGCTATATATGAATACTTTATATTTGCTCTAATATAAAGTATTCATATATAGCTTCGTGGTTACTTGGGACTGCCAATGTGATGGATTTTACTAAGGTGGCGCAGATCATGGATGCGTGCCACTAGTTCTCTCTTTCATTCTCCCGCTGTTCTTATGCAGCGCAAATAGTGACGTCACTATTGCGCTGCATAAGAACAGCGGGAGAATGAAAGAGAGAACTAGTGGCACGCATCCATGATCTGCGCGGTTTAGGGACAAAATGTCGAAAGACAAAACGTCGAATCCCAAAACGTCGAATGCCAAAACGTCGAATCCCAAAACGTCGAAAGGGACAAAACGTCGAAGGGACAAAACGTCGAAAGCAGTCATTTTTCTAACGAAGGTTTCTGATAAATAACGTTGCTAAGGAAAAATTGGTTGCGATGCGGGACGGCATTGGCAACAGCCAAATTTACATTTTTTTCATCACAGTAAGCATGGAATTTTTTTCAGAAATGTGTCACTCTTACATCCATTTTCAACGAGGAGAGAAGCAAATTATGAAGCAAATTTAAATTGAAGCATTATAGGTACCTATTTGCAGAGTGAATGAACCAGTCATTCGTGGATTGACCTTTAGCAACGCATTCCGCAGATCCCTGCGTTAAAACATCGTGTTCCAATAACTCCAAAATCATTTCCGCTTTTTCTTTACAAACACACCTTATCCAGGCACTGAAACTTCCCTCAACTCTAGTCCTTTCCTTTCGCCTTCACCGGTCACATTCGACAGGTGCTAAGGTCTTGAGAGTCTGATAAATATTCCAGTTGAAAATCGATCAAATTAATTGCTCGCTGGTCATTGTCATCGATCAAATTTTCAACGCGGAGCGCTGTTGAATTCTCAAAACTTATTCTCTTGAGATCCAAGGTTGTGGCTTCGTTCTACAAATCATTCTTAAGCCATTCAATTTTAATTGAAATAATGCGAATCAAAAGTAAATGTGTTATTTGTGAGAGTGTTAAAATGGTGTTTGTAGTTCATTATAAATTAACGTACATATAATAATTTCAATGGCTTAATTCAATTGATGACACATGATTGTTGACCATAAGTGTATCTTTATTCTTTAAAAACTTACTCATTCTTTTATCGAATAAGTATAATTGAATCGATTGGTTGGATTTCTTTTCATAAACAGCTTTCAGGATCGCATATATAGAAATCAAAATCTCTAGCAAATATGTACTCATATGTACTATCGAAATGAGTTTTAAATATTGATTTTCTGGAAGAGAATTAAATATATTTTGAATACAATAGTACTAATACTAAGCACATTACAAGTATCAATTTGAAGGGTAAATTTAAAACCGAATTAAGTACGATACCATTTAATTCCAACTAGAATTAATTTATAGTTTTATTTCAAAACACCGCCCTTTGCATACTCCTAATATTAGCACTTTGGCTGAGAGACTCCAATAATTATGTTGTTACCTGAAAATTAAAAATATCTTTTCGACAGGTTCTGCCAATATTCATTTGATTTTATACTATCCCTTTCAAGACCAACTAAATTACGGTATCATGGTAATAACATTGGAAAATTTATATATATTTTCACTGCCTTAACTGTTTAACGCACTGTTCAACACACAGCATTTGCAACTCACGTTACATATTTATCAATTTTCTTCATATTTCCTCATAGATCGACATTTTGTCAGACATTCGCATTTATTTTCTTTTCGGCTTTTTGTCCCTACGACGTTTTATCCTTTCGACGTTTCGGCATTCGACATTTTGTCTTTCGACGTTTTGGCCTTTCGACGTTTTGTCCTTTCGACGTTTTGGCATTCGACGTTTTGGCATTCGACATTTTGTCTTTCGACGTTTTGTCACCCAACCGATCTGCGCCACTTGAGTAAAATCCATAACATTGACATACTGCCTCCGACGATATAGTTGTGTATACGCTTGCTATTCTCATGGCCATGAGCTGGAAACGTGCTATTGAGCTTGCCCCGATTGCGACACTTCCTACTGCTTCTCGGACCATGAGCGTTCGATATGCTCCTTGTAGGTGCGTTGTTCGCGTTTACAACTGGCGCTATTGAACGCGTTCTTAAGTGCCACATTCGGTATTTCATAACATAGGATAGCATAAACTGACTGTAAATGTCAATGGATGCTACTCCATGATTGATCGGAACTGGTAAGAATTACAAAGACACATTACATTGAAAATGGGGACTATCTGATTCCTCTCTCAGTGTACATTGTAGGAATTCTCATATAATTTATAAATAATGGCGCAGCTAAGTCCTCATAGTCAGTTGGGAATGCGGGGAATGGTAACGTGCAGGCTTAAAAATCGTCCTCAACATCATCAGAGTTCGGTGACACACTCCAGAGCAGCGTACTGCCTTTGCCTCTTTGCGAGGGAGCGAAAAATGCTAAACCGAGAGGCAACGAAAAATGAGCAAGGAAGATGCAGCACAAAACACAACAGAGTAAAATTCCATAAAAAAGAGTACCATCACAACTCCCCGAGGACTGTCTTGTTTGGGCGGAACCCTCAAAAGTTCTTTTGAAGCATGAGTAAAGGTGAGCATCGCAACAAGTGATAGAGAGTAACCAGAAAAAATCCTCGCATTTTTTTGCACACTTACTCGAATCGCTTAAGGATTTGTGTTGAAAATTTTGAGTTCAGTTTATACTCCTCAGAAAAATGGCAAAATCGCCTCATCTTCGCATCGCAGAGGAGTTTCTATCAAGCCTGACACCGCTTAGCTCAAGGTATCTATCTAGAAGGGAGGTAGTTTAAACTGTGAAATTCCTCATTTACCCATTTTTGAAATAACAAGTGACAGCTGTTGAGTTTGTTTTGGTTATAAACTAATACCATCATTTACGCTATCTAGAAAAAAAAAACGTTCCAAAAAATCATTCTTTTTGACAAGTTTCGTTTTATCAGGCACATTGTTTGACTAGTTTTTGTTTCAATTTCCTATTTTCTTTATGATTGCAGAATTCCAGGTGCTGGACATTGCAAAGTATAGAACATTTCCGGCATTCCTTTGCCAACTTTTTTAGCTAGTGTTAACACTGAATTGAACACTAAAAAAAATAAACATCTTTTGATTAAATATTTCTAACATCGGAATAAATGTCTATTTACATAAAAGACTCTCGAATCACAACACAAATGCATAGAAACGGTAGAGTGGAAAGCTACACGGAGCCACAAATCAACCCAACTTTGACTTCTTTTGACGCAATTCGGCCCTTCCGTGGGATAACCCAAATTTGGGTTAACTCACAATACCTATCATTAGGTAGTTTCTTTTGACAACAGCAAAACAAACAACCCAGTGCGAATAAAATCTACGCAGCGTTAGCTTTCGAAGTCTCCGTAGTGGGTTAAAACAACTTAATGTTGGGTAAACTCGAAAGAACCCAAAATTGGCTTATTCCATTGAACTTCGACGATGGGTCGGTGCGTCTCTCTCTGTTTTTGACAACATTGCTGTTGCGAGAGAGGCAAAACAACCCAACCGTGGGTAAAAACTAAATGCAGTTTACCAAATTTGAGTAAAAAAAATTATTTTTTGGGCTGATTTCTCCGTGTAGTTTAAACAAACCCGCCAGCTTGCCAGCTGTCACTTCCACCCTAAGTGTACTTCAATTACAGCTGAGATTGTCACCTCTGCTTCGCTAAATGGAGAGACAAAGCGTTGTACACAGAGACGGGATTCAACTCAATTTTGGGTAATTTCAAGGCGATTCCGTAGTTGAGCCCAATTACTCAACTTTGACTAAATTTCCAAGGTCCCCCAAGAAAACTGTACTCAATTTTGGGTTGATTTAACGCAAGATTGAGTTCATTTAACCCAAACACAAGAAAAGTTGCATTTACCCAAATTTTTGCTAATTGGGCCAAAGTACCCGTCATTTTGCAGATGCAGCTCTCTAAATTTTTGACAACATTCGTGTGGATGAAAGAGAATACCAAGATATTTTGGGTTGAAATCATAATCGAGATACTCATTTTGGGTAAAATAAACTTAAAATTTAGGTAAAGCACGAATCAAAACATAACACTGCTTGAGTAATTGAACAAACTGGTGTTTTATTTCCTATCTAGTTTGCGTGGAAAAATAAAAGAAAATTCCTGTTATTTGAAGGTTAGCCGATTGCGTGCAAAATTTAATGATGTTTTTGATTCTTCTGAATAATTTTCTAAAAACCATATGACACTCTACACGGATAAAAAAAGTGTTCCTGAAACCACGAAAATTATTCATAAAATCATGAATACCCATATCCATAGCAATCTTTGCCATGCAAAATCGGACCCATGAATATGGTCCAACCAACTCACCAAATTCTACATGACAACTTCGCTACCCAGCGAATATATAGGTGACATTTTTCATGAATCATTGAACCAGCATTCGACCGCATCGACCCTTTCTTAGTGATTTTTTAATCGTTTAGGATTTTAGTCAGAATAAATTGTAGAAATTCTAGCTAGTTTTTATAATCTAAATTAGCAAATAATCCAGGAAACTTCTTCCAGCTGGAAGTGCGGTAGAAACTAGAATGTACTGAGCAATAAAACCAGGATTTTTTCTGCATGACTTGCCTTGGCGAAAGAGAGTTGGTTATAATATATCTGCCGTTCCTATGGACATCTTTGCCAAAATCATAGAAAGATTTATCAAGAAATTGACGCAGGAATTTCTTGTCTTAACTACACCCTACACACTACAATGATTAATTCTTACAGGAATCATTCTAGGCATTTCACAAGGATTCGTTCAATAATTTCACCGAGGAGACCTCGAAAAAAAATTTTCCCAAAGGGAACGTAAAGAAATCATTTCAGAAGTTTCCCAAAGTGTCCCAGGGTTTCATTCATGAATCATTTTAGTTTTTTTTATGAAGTATAGCTCCGAGATGTATCTACGGAAATTTTTTTGGGAAAACTCTTCAGGCAGCTCCAACCAGGACTTTTTTACTCCAGGACTTTTTTCCAAGCATACTGCAAAAAGTTCTTTAAGTGATACATGCAGTTGTTGTTTCAAAAAATCCATACACGGGAAACTTTCTGTGGTAAAAATTAATATTTTAGCTGACTACGCCCATTCTTGAAACTACCATGGAATTTCAGTACAATTAGCTATGTTTGTGGTACACCCTACCGCCTTACTGATCATTTGACAGAGATCATAGCTCTGATTTTGACTACAGAAATGGTGAAATCAAGTGCATGTATGGTCTGCTGAAAATTACCGGTGAGAACGTGCAAGTTAACCCCCTAAAATGGTATAGTTCACCACACAATTTGGTGCATGTTACGATTCTATTATTTTTTTATTAAGACTTTCTCTAAATATTTTCGCAAGAGATCTTTTAAGAGCACAAGGAGTTTCTCATGGAAACCGTTGAAAATTTTAAGGAATTGTTTCGACAGAATAAAAATATATTTCTACTTTTCAGGATGTTTTTTTTTCTCAAAATAATTTACAAAAATTCCTCTAAAGAAAAGTTTGTGAGTTTTGCAGGACATTTTTCATCAAAGTTCAACAACTTGCATCAAGCATTTTAGCTTAATTGCCTCTTAGAATTCCATTCAAAGTCACAACAATGATTGTTTTGGTAATATCCGTAAAACTTATGTTTTCCTCTGAATTATTTTGAGATTCTTCTCACAAATTTTTCAAAGGTTCAATTTGAGAGTGATTAAGCATATGCTGTTAATTATTATAAGTGTTATACTTCAAGGCTTATTACGTGATGGTTACTTTCGTCGATTTGAATAAGTAATCACTGAAGGGTTTTTTTTCTACCGTTGCATAGATTTTTATATTATGTAGCGTTTGTACTTGTTTAATTCAAAGAACAATTACTTTTATACCGCCTCAACCTGTACAGTAAAGAGTTAGAATAAAAAAAGTATAATTTGCTTTGCAACTTTGACGATACCCCTAAGCTCTGGTCGGTTGGGCAAGGTTGGACCGAGGAAGTTAAGGTGTGTGTGCACGCGATAAGGGTGGCAATTGATTAAGCCGCAATGCCGTAACATTCCTTACTTCGTTGTTTTGATCGAAGGTTCGAAAATTTCAGCGCCAATCTTATCTTATAATTTTTGGAAACAAATGAACCAATGCACCAAAGTTGCGTCCGAACGCAAATGCGGATTGTGGATTACACAATGTATTTATAGCAAAAACAAACGTAACCGCAAAGTGCGGCAGTTCAAATCCCGCACCGTATTGATGACGTTTTTCTGAAGCGATTGGGATGTAGGTAGTTATGGGAAATCGGTGACGGTGGTGGTCGTGATATGTGTTATCGGCTCCTCCACGAGCAACCAATCATAATGTCACGCGACAAAAGGGTGCTGTTCTGCTGCTAGATGATAGCAGCAACGATAAAAATAGTCTACCACTTAAGCCTTTTGTACGGTAGCAGTCGCTCGATATGTAGGCACCGTGTTAACTAAGACTCGGTGCTCCGGAGCGATAGTGGAAGTCTCGAGTCTTGTGGTGATATCGATTTTTGCCTCGGTGCTCGCGCCTGTCAGCCAGGAGAACGAAAATATACGCTAGGGCAGCTCAAAAACCTGAAAATGATTGAAAAACCGATCTCCTATATCCTAAATCTTTCTTATCATCATAACGAAAAAAGAATGTTCATTGAAATTTTCACCAATTTGGTGGTGATTTAAAGGTGACTCAAAAAAAATGTAGGTCTATATGCAAATTACTATGGAGAAATTAAAAAAAAAAATGCTCGAAACAAGAAATAATGCACATATGGGAGAAGAGATAGAAATTCCCCATAGTAATTTCCATATAAACCTACATCGTATTTGTGCTAACTTTAAATCACCACCGAAAAAAGCTGAAAATATCGCAGAACACAATTTTTATCATAAGGATTACATAAGAGACATGAGATATTGAATTTTCAAACCTTTCTGAATTTTGAACCGCCCTAACATATATCTGATGTTTGACCTTCACCGCGCTGTCTCTATCTTCCATGGGGAGAGACAACTAGGGAAACGCGGAGAAAGGAAGCGACACAGGACAGGCGGAGAAACACTTCGTGGTTTCGCTACTTGTCAGCTAGAGCAGCACTTTGGAAATCGGATACTCCTTCCGCCTGAAATATGTTTCGTTCATCAAAATTTAGCAACATTTTTCAAACAATGGCTCACATCGGACGTGATCACATGACACATACCCTACCCTCTCGGAGTCGGTGCTGGTGAAAAAGTAGACGGAAAAATGGTGGGGGGAAAATCGATTCCACTTATCCGATTCCCGACCGGGCAAGACCCTGGGTCCGTGTGCCTTACCCATTGCACAGTGGTACAAGAAAGATTTGTAAAGTGCCCTCAATCTCCTAAACTACAGATGAAGAGGGTTTTGTCAAAAGTTGTAATGTTCTTAATAATCTTCAAAATTGTAGGAAACCGTACTATGTTATCTTTTGAAATGAATAAGTTTGAGAACACACATAAGAGGTTATGCAATTTGACCTTGACCATACAAGCTAGTGTTCATAAAATACCCAAACGCTATCTGTAATATTTTTCAAGTTTTAAATTCATTCCACTTAATTTCATTCCATAGACCATTGTGCACTTGGAGCACATGGGAAGGTATTTCGCCGTTCCCAAACCTTCGCACTTGAGCAGCGCGACGCTTGGCCCAAAGGGGTGTGTACTTTGGTGTTCTGTGTGCAAAAGCTCGATAATTTCCCCACACTGGAGACCGAATGTCTACAACTGCTCCGGGCGTCCACTGGTGTGTGGTTTTCCATCGCCATCCATGAAGACGCGAAAAGCAGCGGTTGTGGGGGTGGACCGGCAAACTTCATTACATGGATACTGGACTGGACTGGATTGGGCCCGTTGGTTGCTGAAAACTGTCAAATGCGCTATATGGATATGAGGAGCACCGACCGATGGCAGCCTGGTTGGATACGCCGGGGACGAAGAAGCCCCCCATCAGCCGAATCCAACTGGGAGCAGGAAAAAAAAACAACAATGTCCAACCATAGACTGCGACGAATATCACTTGTGGGAAATTGGACGGATTGCCATTGGGTATCGCATTGCAGTGGGAAGGGATTGTTTGATGGTTTTGAAAGTTAGCTGTATTTTGCTTTACAATTACTATTTTAGTGATTCACAGTTTATTTTTGTAATAACTGCCTTTCGCGATTCATGAGCTATTTAATATAGTGTACCTTCTTCTTCTGCTTGGCATTAACGTCCTCATTGGGACAGAGCCTGCTTCTCAGCTTAGTGCTCTTATGAGAACTTCTACAGTTATTAACTGAGAGTTTTCTTTGCCAAAGGGCCATTTTTGCATTCGTATATCGTATGGCAGGTACGATTATACTCTATGCCCAGGGATGTCAAGGAAATTTCAATTACGAAAAGATCCTGGACCGACCGGGAATCGAACCCAGACACCTTCCGCATGGCTTTGCTTTGTAGCCGCGGACTCTAACCATTCGGCTAAGGAAGGCCCTAGTGCACCAGTGATGAACAAAATGGTTCCCTATTAGGTTCTTTTTGATCACTCCAGCTTTTGGAGCAGAAGCTTGCAAGCTTCTGGAACAGAAATTTTCCAGCTTCTGGAGCAGATTTTTTTCCAGCTTTTGAAGCAGTAGCTTTCCATTTTCGGAGCAAAAGATTTCCAGCTTCTGAAGTAGAAGCTCTTCATGTTCTGGAGCAGGATCTTTCCAATTTCTGGAGTAGAAGCTTTCCAGCTTCTGGAGCAGAAGTTCTCCAGCTTCTGGAACAGAAGACTTCTAGCTTATGGAGCAGAAGCTTTCTAGCTTCTGGAGCAGAAGCTTTCTAGCTTCTGGAGCAGAAGCTTTCTAGCTTCTGGAGCAGAAGCTTTCAAGTTTCTATAGAAGAAGCGTTCTAGCTACTAAAGTAGAAGCTTTCAAGCTTCTAAAGTAAAAGCCTTCAAGCTTCTAAAGTAAAAGCTTTCAAGCTTCTAAAGTAGAAGCTTTCAAGCTTCTAAAGTAGAAGCTTTCCAGCTTTTGGAGCAGAAGCATTCCAGCATCTGGAGCAGAACTTCTGGAACAGAGCTTTCAGACTTTCGAAGCAGTAGTTTTCGAAGCATTAGCTTTCCACCATCTACATACAGTAGAACCTTCCGAAAGCAGAAGTTTTCCAGCTTCTGGAGCAGAAGCTTTCCTACTTCTAGCGCAACAGCTTACCAGCTGGTGCATTAGCTTTCTAGATTCCGAAGCATTAGCTTTCCACCATCTGGAGTAAAAGCTTCCGAGCTACCAGCTTCTGAAGCAGAAGATTTCCAGCTTCTGAAGCAGAAGATTTTCAGTTTCCAGACCAGAAGCTTCCCAGCTTCTTGGACAGAAGCAGAAGCAGGAGCAGAATCTTTCCAACTTCTTGCACAAAAGCTTCTGGGTTAATAGCTAGCCAGCTACTAAAGCAAAAGCTTCCAGCTTCTGGAGCAGAAGATTTCCAGCTTCTGAAGCAGAAGCTTTCTGGCTTCTGCAGCAAAAGCTTTCTAGCTTCTAGAGCAGAAGCTTCCAAGCTTCTGGAGTAGAAGCTTTCCAGCTTCTGGAGCAGAACCTATTCAGCTTTCATAGTCGAAATTTTCCTGCTTCTGGAGCAGAAGCTGTCCAGCTTTCGGAGCAGAAGCTTTCCAGATTCATTAGAAGAAGCTTACTACCTTCTGAAGCAGATGCTTTCCAGCTTCTGAAGCAGAACCTTTTCAGCTTCTGGAGCAAAAGCTTTCCAGATTGTGGACCAGAAGCTTTTCAGCTTTTCAGGTTTTTGGGCAGAAGCTTCTTCTGGAGCAGAAAGATTTCAGTTTCTGAAGCAGAAGCTTTCGAGTTTCTGGAGCAGAAGCTGTCCATCTTTTGGAGCAGAAAATTTCCAGCTTCAGGAGCAGAAGAT
>NW_018734786.1:0-21231 GCF_002204515.2 Aedes aegypti
CGCGGTTCAAGGTGTTTTTAATTTTGAAATAACTCAAAAAGTAAATGACTTGTAAGAGTTTGGTCTTCATATTCGGCTTCAGGGGCCCTGATTTTAGTAAGTAACGACATTTCCAGTTATTAGCGGAACGTTGTTTACTTGGTGATCAATGTTACCCCTAATATCAGCTGAATCAAAAAATCACTTGAAACATTTATTATCAACATTGTTTAAATCTTTCGAAAACAAAATAAAGTACATAGCTAGGAGCAGTGGGTGCCAGTACTTGTTTTAAAAAATATGAACTTGTAACATTTGTATTGTGTAATGAAAAATTTAAGAAAAACTAAAAAAATGATCAATGTTACCCCGGATTACGTACCAGCAAGTGACCAATCGACCAAGCCCTCAGCCCGATCCACTGTCCGGCTCTCCGAACCCGTGTACCTGAAAATTTAAGGTCCAGCTTCGATGCAATTTCACCTTCTGCTTGGGCTTTAACGAAGCACTGCCCAGCAGAACCCATGCAGAATAAACCGACTTATTTCCTATATAGACACTTTTTTTTTCTAAAACTGCGCCAGCCGTTTCACCGGCCGAATCTGATAATTTGCGTAGATGATAAAAACGTGAATTTTCAACATCTGTTTACGCGCACTGCCTACAACGATCGATGTAATATGTTGTTAAAAAATGTTAATAAAAACTTAATTTGGTTTTATCCAATTAGGATGATAATGTTGCCTAACGAAGTACACCTAGATATAAAAAAAATGAATGTAATGTTTGAAATGATACTAATTTAGTAAAAAAGAAGTAGAATGTCACAACCATGATTCGCAACTTCGGACATTAAGCCGAAGTTAATTATCTTTATTATTTATAAAATATCTTAAAAGTTGTCATATTATCAACTTTGTCAATAAAACTGAACTACCTGATTAGTGCTTAGTGAGTAAGCTATGATCTCACAAGCTTCATTCTTACCTCAATTGCATGCCTTAAGCAATGACGCCATGAAGAAAAGTTGTCCTACGAGTTTCCGATCTCCGAGCCGCGGCAGACGAGCCCCCGGTTTGAATAATTCTCACGATAATCAAAGATTAATATGGCAAAAACGAATGTCGAGTAGGCATTTAGCGAGAAAACGTGCAGCCTTCGCCGGCGCACAAGGTTCGCCCTAAGCGTGTTGCACTGGCTACGATATCAAGAGTGCAACAGGTTTACACTCATTACAAGGGTGGCAATTTACGGTAGGTGGCCTTACCTACGGCACCGAAACGAAGTACTAATAATGAGATTATCAATGAAGCGGCTGCGACGGTGTGTCTCAAACCGTTGTTAACGATAAAAATTCTTAAATCCTCAAATTTGGCGCCCATAATTGGAAAGATTCAGTATTCGAGCATCTTTTCTTTAAATTTTAAAAAAATTTCAGAGGGTATTCACATGCTTCATTATGAAGCATACTGCTACATACTACATACACACTTTTCTATACTTTACATGTAAATAATGCCTATAATTTTTTGTAAATGTACTAAACACTGCAACTTCTGATTCTTTCAACGAAATTATTTCAATTTTCTCAGATGAGATGCTTGGAAATCATCACACTAAGTTTCCCGTCATGTTGGACGCAATTCTAAAGAACGATCAATTTTTAAGTGCAAAAGTCCTCAAACTTTTATGTGTAATATTAGTTTTTTTCCTAGAGTGTGGCTATTTTTCGTTAATAATGGTTTCAGACACACCGTGGCGGCATGTACTTACATCGCTGAGCTGACTGGTAAGAATTCCACGCGACTGTGCCAAGCTGAGCACGTGCTGCAGGAAAACAGCATTGGAGACGACACTCGGTTGAATGGCGGCGAGACAGTACTGTCCCTGTAGATTCTGCTGATCGGCGGCGTTGTTTTTCTCTCCGCCGCGAATTTTCAGACACTGATCGTAATCGCCGAACTGGTTAACGTTTCCGTTCAGAATGCCGGAACTGAGCTTGGCGCTGGAGTCGTGCACTGTGGAAGGAAGAGACGGGTGAACGATTACAACTGGTGCCGTTTAATGATTGTATGTATAAAAATGCTAGTAAGTAAAAAAATTGTGAATAAGGGAAAGTCTTAAACAATAATTCAAAGCGTTTACTGATAGCTTTAAGGATGTCATTCTAAAGCTCAAGAACAACAAGGCCGCTGACAAGGATGGTATTGAAGCCAAACTCATTAAGCTGAATCTGGAGAGTTACATAGTATGTCCCAGGTTCCCACTTCTTCCAAGAAAAAAAATCGCAGCAAGCCTTGCGCGCGGGTGGCTGCGTTTCGAATTTTCTGTCACGTTTACTTCGGTTCCGTTTTCTATTTCTTTTTTTTAACTTGGCTAGCAAAAAATAGAATAAAAAATGCCGGTTGAATATTTTCAAATGTGGAATAAAGTAATGAAAGTGTGTTTTCGCAAAGTTTAAAATTATGTGATTCCACTGGTGGTTCGGCCGAACAATCGCGAGTGTCATTTTGCGAAAAGATGGTGGAATCGCCAGTGCTTTGCAGCAGTTAGAAACAACCAGCCTTCCATGCGTGTGAGAAACGAGCGATTGATTTGCTGAGGGAATTCGAAGAAAGAGTTGGATGAGTTTGTTCCGATATGTGGCTAATTGTGCCTTACCCTTCCATTAACACTCCACAATATCCCGTAAACACCTATGAGAGGTCGTAGAGTTTCCCTGCATCTTTCTTAAGTAGGTGTTCATTTTAACAAACCCTCCCCAATCCCCAGCATTCGCAAGGACGTGGCCAGGACAGCTCTCAACTGTTGAAGGATGCGTCTTTCTTGCCTAAGAAGCAGGGATTAGTCCCAAACAGAGTTGCTCGCTGTCACTATCAACGCTTAAAATTTGCTGATTCGTATAGGCCTACTACGATACAATTCCGGATCAATCTCTATCACATCAACATCATTCTGTTTCACTCCATCTCCAATGCATTGATGGCAATAGACTATGGATATCACTGATGGGCCATGTTTTGCCTTAATTAAGCTAATATAATGGCAATTCATCATTACGATATTTTTGACAGTGCTGCAAATAGATCGAAACTACGTGTTGACACTGAAAAACATTAATAGCATGGATAATTACCACGTGATCACTCATTGTGCAGTGATTCTGATCTAGAATGCGATGTCAACATCACTGCTGTTGGTTGTCAAATCAAAGTGATATTGATAGCTCGTAATTGATATTTGATAGTTTTAGAGCATCAGACATCAGCTGATATGATTGATATTAAGCAACTCTGGTCCCAAATCTCTGGCTTTGGTTACGGACGGGAAGGAGACAACCCTCATACAACAACGGTCTAGGACTGTACCACCTACGAATTAGGGCGAATTGCTTAATGCTAATGCTAATGCTAATATTTAAACAATCAGCGATTTTATACAATCATCTTTATTAATATTTCAACTGAACTTCATCATCGTCACCCATACTGAAATTTTCTAACACAACTCACAATAAAACAATGAAATAATAAAAATGCTCTTGCTGAATTATCGAGTAGTTTAGAAACGATGATGATAGGACGATTAACAAATTAAGGATAACATTCGTATTTTGATGTCATCATTATTATCCAGGCTGTTCCATCGAGAGTATTGATATAATATGTCTTGTTAACTAAACAACTAACTAACAAATGAAAAAAAAAAACAATATTTTCCAAGTCGATAAAGCATTGATTTTTATTTAACTTCAAACTTTAGTTTTTTTATTTATAAATAAAATCGTTTTGGACACGAATACAATTTAATATTCAAATAATGATTTAAAGCTTCATAAAATCTGTTTGATCGTCAAGACAATTAAAAATTTCTTAGAAAACTTTTAATCTTATCATATTAATGTATTGAAGCTGAATCATCATTTTACAACTTAAGTTTAATAATTCAGGTAAAGTTTGATAAAAAATTACTTGTCATATTTATCAGCGCTACTCTTTTTACCGAAATTAAAATGATAAGACTAATTGACTGATTTGGTGAGTTTTTTTCCTATTAAACTACTTAATTTCAATTATATCAGGGGTTGGTTTACATCACAGGGTAGGGTATTTTTTTTCTCGTTCAGAGAGCGAGTAATGGCGCTTAAAACCAAATCTCATTAGCTAGGACACAAGATGGAAATATCTGTGTCCCATCCCTGGAAGACAAACGCACATGGAGTGACATTAACTTTCTTAGCTACGTCCCTCCCATTGTTGGCAGAATCATTCCATTCACACTTGCACACAATGTTACCTCTGAGATAGGTCCCAATGTTTAATTTCTTCTTTTTCTTATGTAAATATTTATTCTTCGTTTATATTTTGTCTCCTTTTCTATATACATGTAAATAATTATCCCCTAACTATAAAATTTGTAAATACTTATATAAAACTATTCCCTAACTATAAAATTTGTATATATGAAATCTGTAAATAAAATTTGAATTCAAATCCCGTCCCATAAAACCCTACATCGTCATTCCTTCCTCTTGCAATAAACTAACATGGCGCACAATACCAACTGCGCAAAAACAAATTGCTCCCGGGAAATGTTCCGCGAACACAGATTTTTGCAGCATCATGAATTTGCTTAAAAGCCAATGTTGGAGAAGGCAAAGGCCTCTTTTCGTAACAAAGTTCGAATTGTTTAAACCGTACGTCGAATTTAAAAAAGTTAATCCTCTTCGCAGGAACAAAGTTATAAGTTTTGTGCGACGCGAGTGGTCCCAAGTTGCTGCGGTTGTGATTGTGCCCGATGAATCACCGCCCGACAAACCGACCAACCGGCGACCGACAAATGACCGCCAACCAGCGCCAGGTGATAAAAAGTGCAAATCCTTCCAAATAACCCTATTTCCCTTTCCTTAAGAAACCTAATAAATCTAACAAATGAATTTAAATTTTATATAATCTTTAGAGTGTTCAATTATTTTACTACGATTCCCTTTTTTCTATGTTTTGTTGAATTCCATTTTGCTGAATTAGTGTGAGAAGTGAGTCCGCCCAGAAGATAAAACGATTCTCCCGGATAGACCCTGAGAGGGCTTAAATGTAAATAATTCTGTAAATTTCTTTTTGTAGTATTATTAGTGTAAATTTTTATTTGATCTTTTTTCTTAGTTTTTTTAATTGAATTAATTTGAATAGCAAATGTGTGAATTAGATAATTGTCTTACAACAATTACAAAAAAATACTAAGTTACACTTACACTAAATTTGAATCCGGTCGTATCACTCGCCTATAGTGAATCCTAGATCATTCCCTTCCCTATCATCCAACTCCTTAACATCTATGAGGGCGTCGGTGAGTCGCTGTCCTCTCTTCAAGTTGGTGTCATATCATCATTATCCTTAACTTTCCTCGTAACGGAAAAGATGGGCATGAGGACGGACCTGGTGTAGTGGTTAGAACACACGCCTCTCACGCCGAGGACCTGGGATTGAATCACATCCCCGAGATAGTCACTGACAAAAAGTTGTAGTGACGACTTCCTTCGGAAGGGAAGTAAAGCCGTTGGTCCCGAGATGAACTAGCTCAGGGCTAAAAATCTCGTTAATAAAGAAAAAAAAAAAAGATGGGCATGGCCGGCAATGGAAATTGTCATGTCTTTCCATCTCTAACTTCCGATTGAACAGTTATTTGATTCTTAATAGTTTTTCATAAGTAACACTGCGGAACACGTTTTGTCTCAAGCACCAAAATACCGCTATTCGCTTGCTGAATCCATTGCCGTTTTCAAATTATCAATAGCACGTCTAGTTTTTGAGATATTAGCTGTAGAAAATGCAAAAATTGACTATTTTGGCCAACTTGCATGCAAGTTTCCCAGCTTGTAAGGCAATTTATTAGCTTAGTTTGACACAGAATTCAAACTTTATGTGTATAACAATACTTATCGGCAAAGTTTATAATATTTTCGATGCGGAAAAGTTATTTTTTGATGGTTTAAAAAAGTATTGTATATTCCCATATAAGAGAAACGACGAATTTTGTATGGAGAAAGCAAGCATGTCGAAAAAATTGGTTTAATCCAAATTTAATCGCCCAATTTCGATCAAATGTAATCCAAAATGAAAGTTTAAGTGCAAAATAGCATGCTTAGTGGATTAGATCACAAAAAAAGTTTGATAAATTATACTTTAAATTTAATGTAAACATCAATAAAACCAGTGTTTTATACAACTTTGGTGACCTGTAGCTAAAAATTGTGACGTGCTGGAACATATCTGAAAATGGCATCAGATTCAGCAACCCCAAATCTACTCGAGACACATAATTTGATCCTTGAGACACGCAAAAATGTCATTTTTGTTACGCTGTGTAATTGGAATAAGAGTGGTAAAGTAAATAACATGACAGTCTTCAGTATGCAATCTACGAAATACTCCGTTACCCACGCAACGCAACGCAACGCTTCCAAAATCCTGTGTAACTTGGGGGCCTATTTTGTAAATCGAGCACATTCATGTGACTCGTCTGTAATCACTGTCGATCAAAGTAAGCATGCATGTTTCAGATGTCACTCGTCGACTCCCATAGTAATCCAGTCACATAGAGTGGACAACTGTCGAAAAACTCGAGTGACAGACCGTGTCGAACGATATTTTTTGGTCGACAGTGAGTCCAGTCGTGTCATTTTGATCGACTCGACTTATAAAATAGACCCCTTGATTTTCAATTGGACTAAAGAGTCTTAAATTAAATAGTATTAGTTAGTAATAATTTGATTTCCTCTATCAATGCCGGAATTGGCGCAAGGGTTTTTTTTTCAAAATTTCGGATAATTTCCAAAAGGGCTTAAAGTCAGGGTTTAATTGAGATTCAAATATTATTCACAAGTTTATAAGACTGATCAAGACTTTAAAATCATCGTCTGTAAGCAAGGATACGAATTTTACTACCATATCGGATTCTCATGGGCCAACACAAAATGTGTGTTATTTTCAAACATCCTGAAAAAACGACTTTGTGCTGATATTTGCCTAATTTTCTCATACTTCACGACACACAAAGATGCTTAGTAGACCTGTTCATATTAAAAAAATGGTTGGAAATCTACCGGTGAAGCAGTATTTGATATTCTCATGCCAAAAACAAGGTCTGGTCAAATTTTCAGCACATTTGATGGAGATTTCAATATGCTTCAAGTTAAAAATGTGTTTTTGGGCTTATTTAAGGTTTGAAAAAATCATAACTAGCATGTGGAAAATCAAAACCACTTGCTATTACCACTATTTGAAAGCTAATTCTATTCTGTTAAAGTTTGTCGAACACGCTAATAAGATTAAATTGAGTTTTAACATTGTTTGATCCAAAATTTGTTCTTCGCAGTAACCCAGAAATTACAGTTTTCTCAATATATATGGTATATAAAACACCCATTGACATTATTTTTTCAGACCCTAGTTAACGGGAATCAAACATAATAAATTTATGAATTCATTGACCATCAAACAGCTTACATGTTGTTTAAGGCAATAAATTACAAGAAATGCCCAAAGACCGAACACCGCATCGCAACCTGATGATTGATAAATAACTACCTATTTTTACAATTGATTTTCGCAAGATAAATGGTAACTTTGAACGGGAATTGATTTTTAGATATGCAGAGTCCATCATGTCTGGAAATTGAAAATCCGAAAAATTTCATGCAGGCATGCTTTTCAGTGAAAAACACTTTCGAAAAAAGAGATTTTCAAGACCTTGAGATACAAACCTCAACCAAACTATGTCAAAACTTGCTCCAATCATAAAATCGTGTTCGGAAAAAAGTTCGTAGAATTGGATAAACTACTATGTAAAGGTATTTCCGATAAATTTTGATGTTTCGTTCGGTAGTTATGATTTTTTAAAGCTGAAAAGAGCTCAACACATAATTGAAGCACACTCATATTCACTCTAAATTGAGTGAAATTTTGACCAGAAGTTCATTTCGCAAAGTATTTGTTGGCTGGGGGAGTTTCCAGACATTTTTGAAATATGAATAGGTCTAATGCTTAGTATTTGCGAACCATTATTTATTTATTTAGTTGGTGTTAAGCATCATTAATTTGATAAAACTTCGTTAACGATGCTACGCCAATTTACTCGGTCCATGGCTGTGTCTCTCCAACTTCGATTTTGGCCCACGTTCTCCAGATCTTGTTGCACTTGATCTAGCCACCTCCGCTCGGCTTGAGCTCCGCCCGCTTCTTGTGCCAACCGGATTCGACGCGAACACATCTTTTGCAGGGTTGTTGTACCGGTACTCTTGCAACATGCCCTGCCCAGCGCACCCTTCCTGCTTCGCAACCTTCTGGATACTGGGTTCGCCCGTAGAGCCTAGCGAGCTCGTGGTTCATTCTCCGCCGCCACACACCGTCTCCTGCACTCCGCCAAAGATCGTCCTAAGCACCCTTCGTTCGAACACTCCAAGTGCTTGCAGGTCCTCTTCCAGCATGGTCCATGCTTCATGTCATAGATGACCACCGGTCTTTATAAGCGTTTTGTACATGGTACATTTGGTGCGGGGGGTGAATCTTTCTCGATCGCAGCTTCTTCTGGAGCGCATAGTAGCGCGCGACTTCCACTGATGATGCGTCTCCGTATTTCACGACTAACGTTGTTATCAGCCGTTAACAAGGATCCGAGGTAGACGAACTCATCAACCACCTCAAAAGTATCCCTATCTATCATAACACTGCTTCCTAGGCAAGTTCTTGCGGACCATATGGTCGGAGTGGATCAAGTGACATTTTTCATATTTTGAGAAAAATGTGTTCAAAGTCTTAGACTAACGTTCTGTAATTTTTGAACTCGTTTGATTTTGGTTCAATATTTCTACACATCTTTGTGTACTTCCAAACAATATAATGTGGATCAATAATCATGAAAAATCATAATC
Organism: Aedes aegypti; assembly: GCF_002204515.2. Lineage (NCBI taxonomy): Eukaryota > Metazoa > Arthropoda > Insecta > Diptera > Culicidae > Aedes > Aedes aegypti. The sequence goes on from NW_018734786.1 coordinate 8,909, forward strand.
CAAACCTCTGATAGAACGATTTTTTTGATGGACAATGTGTACTTGGTCCACTCTGACTGAACTAAAGACCACCGTTCATTTAGTTGGTTCACTCTAACTGAACAATTTATAGGAAAATAACAATCATTTATTGCTTTTCTGCTCAAACTGAGTGCATATCTCTAAGATAAGCAGATTATCAAGACCCTTCGACGCCAGTATCGTAAACTCTTCAATAATCCATTCGTCAATACCGAAATCAGTGGCATTACGATAGCTTGAAAATTAGAGTTTTGCAGGGTCAGGGCATTGAAGACCAGAAATATTCAAATATTTGTTCAGTCAGAGTGGACCAAGTAAAAATCTTGAGTACCAACCAAAATATAATGGTCCAATAAGCGGGTTCTAGCACATTCCATACTTACACCATAGAACTACCATAAACTTATATTGGACTCTCAAATTGTCTCAAAAAAGGCAATAGTCAATCAGTTTGTTGCTTTTCAACACTTGGTCCGCTATGTCTGCACAGAAAATGTTGCAATTTCTGACCACCCATCCAAATATGGTAAATGGTCAAAAATCAAAATCAAATGCATCGAATTACGTAATATTTATAAATTTCTATTGATGGGTAAGTAGAAGAATCATTCAATGTCGAAAAATCTGACAAATCTCTTGAAATGTTTTTCATTGTCTCGCATTCCTCAGCGCGCTTATCATTTTCGCTATTATGGTAATAAGCACTTGGTCCACTCTGACTGCACACTTTTATCGATTTTTATTGATCATCGAAAGTAAATTTGTTACATATCTCTCGAAAATTACGGCATTCATCAAATCAGGTCAAAGTGAAACGGAGGTAAGGTAATTTAGCATCTAATGAGAGAATAATCCAATTTTCCCATGTTTTGTACTTGGTCTCCTCTGACTTAACGCTGACCATATACTTTACAAAAAAGAAGATGAAATCGTTCCCGGAGCAGTTTTGAAGAAGAGTTATACCCTGCCGAGGCTGTTTCCCAGTTGCTGTCGAGGCTACTTCTGCTACATATGTGTTACAGTGCCACGTACACTGGCCACTTCCTAAAGTAATACCATAAGCTGGTTCCGAGGAGAAAAACGTGAGCCAAGGTACACTACACGTAGAACATGTACTAGGGGATCGTCGGTGGTGCGGCATCCCCACATTGCTTGAGTTATCTTCTCCAGAGTCTGGTTCCAGTTTTTTTTTTGGTAAAAAAACAAACTGTTTGGTCATTTGTATACATACAAATCAGATCTTAAGGTGAAACAGTTTGGAATCAACTTCTAAGATTGCACTAAAACTTCAAAGGCACAAATCTCGCGATGAAAGCATCCAACAACAGTGCACTTTTTATTTTTGCTTTGTGCATTAGCAGAAAGCTTAAAATAAGAAGATCAGAAACGTTTGCCAACTATTTCTCCAGTTTAGTGCCTTTGAAAACGTGAGTAGGGGCACAAGTCGGCCATTGTGCCGGCCATCTTTAGATTCTGAGATGTTTCACCTTAAGCTATTGTTGGACCAAGCTGCTCCTTCAAAACCGACAAACCTGCAGCTAGCACAAGTTAAATGCTGAAAGACATCTATGGGCGATAAGCGATGAACTTTATCGTTTCTATGCAGGAGATCATCGTTCCATCGCGCTAGGGTAGAAAGTAGGCGACCACTGCGCGGTATTCAATCATGCTAGGAAAGTTGTTCTGAAGTTAATTGTTAAATGTCCTCCACTAGTAAGGGTGGAGGAAAAATAGAAGAACGTTGCCTTGTAACCCTGGTATGGTTAACATAACGATGAATCGAAGCCGTGTATTAAATCTTCAAGAGCACAAACCTGATAAACAAGACAGCGCCAGCGGTTCGAATTGAAAACTTGATCGATTGATCACCACCAGTGACTGACAAATCGTTCAAGTTTTCAGCTTGAACGGCCTTTTGGTTCTTTTGATTTGTACTCTTGAAGATTTAAAGCGTGAGTGCGATTTATCTTCAATTTAATTTACCGGAAAAGATGATTTTTTTTTTTTAGTTTTAAATAAGACGGCCTTACTGTTGAGGTTGAAATACGCGTATCTGTCAAAGAATACAAACTCTATCGGTATTGAATGGTATACCAGGTTCCCCGTTGGTTTGAACACGTTGGATTCGATCCCAGGTCTTTAGCCTGAGAGGCGTGAGTTCTAGCTACAACACCAGGACAGTCTCCCAAGTAGTAAATTATCTAATTATTTTTTTGAATTTGTCGATTTTGGCGTTGACAGAAGGAAAAAAAGTATGTTCCTTGCAGGACTCATTTTTCCAATTGAAAATCAAGCTGCTTGATTTCCTACGGCAAATTCAAACGATTTTGACAATTCTTGAGACTGATTTTGAAAAGTGATAAAAAACATCGAAAATATGAAAGCTACTGGCGATGATGGAATTTTTACATCCTTATCAAGAAACTTCCAGAAAGTAGCTGACCATTCCCGGTTGACATATTTAACAAATTTAAGTTTGCATATTTTTCTGAAAAATGGAAAAATGTCAAGGTTGAACCAATTTTAAAACTGGACAAAAATCAGAATTTCTATTTTTTTCAACCAGCTCACTTTCTTCAATCAGCGTACTTTGTGAAAAAGTGATTATGTTCAAATACAAAAATTCAGATTTTGCAAATGTTGGTTGTTCAGATTCCGACATGGACATTCGATTACTCAACAACTTTGATGTGGAATAATTTTGATTCATTCCAACAAATCTAAAGGCTAATCAACTGATCTTGCTCTATTAGACATAGAAAAAGCATTCGACAGTGTATGGCATGGAGGTTTGACCGTCAATTTTAAAATTGTATTGTGTGAGCATAACTTCATAGGGAATCTTTGGCATTTTTGAAAATTGGCAGTTCTGTTTTTTCGTCAAAGTTTTTTTACAGCTAGATGCGCTTTTATGCAAAGAAAACTGATGGAAAGTTTAAGCCCAATAGGTTTTAGGAAAATTCCTTTCAATGAAATGAACTAAAGTGCCGAAAATACAACATGATTTATGATGGGAAATTCGCATGAACGCTTTTTGTTTAAATAATCATGGCATTAGTTATTTAAAAAACGCATGAAACTTATGCAAAATGAAAATATACATTTCTAAATGATATCTCCTCTCCACTGTGCAACGGTCTAACAACTATAATTGGCTTATATGTAAGTATCTCATTATGCTCATTATACAAATTAATACTTACTCCTGAGGGCCCACATGTCCATAGCCCGAAGCGAGGTGAGGTATCGTTTGGCTGCTCGTTTGCATTCTGGTGACACCTTCGTGCTGTAGGCCGGATTAAAAGGTGCGGAAATGGAGAAATACTTTTTCCCAAACGCAGCAACGAAATCTGGAAATAGAAGAGGGCAAACTAGATATGTCAACTATGGGTTCTATCGTAGGTTAGTTTAAAGTGCGCTTTTTAAGTAGGTCAAGAGGGGGGCATATAGTCAATGACACTAGCCCTTCACAGCGCGACAGACAGTTTGTCAGTCGCGACCAGAGTTAAGAAGAAGAAGAAGAAGTAGGTCAAGGTCATTTTTTCTGTGCAACGAATTATTTGTACCGCAATTCATGACTGTATGCTACATAATTTTGGTTTGCGCTATAAAACAATGGTTATACTTAAACTCGACCGCTGATTGATTACTCGTTGTGTACAGTTGGAACGCTAAGTGAATTTAAAATCTAAAAGTGAAATAAGTTTCTGAATGATAGGGTCGTCGGTCGCAGCATCGAAATTGTTGGAGGTGGCATATTAATTCATCGACTGTAGTTTTGCATTCAGTCTTATGATTTATGGAGTTGCTGCGATGCATTTTAATGCATAATGGTTTGCGTAACTGATGACGTTATTGCTCTACCACATGAAACGATTTTATGGTAAGGTTCACCGGAGGAAGTTCGAGCAATTGTGACAAGATGATAAGTGAAGTTTTGAAAATGAAGTCAATAAGTGTATACAGAAATTTCATTTATGAAAATTTGTATGAAAAATGGCTAAAAAGTGGAAAAAATCAAAATTTCACCGATGAAATATTTTAAAACTTTCTGATTATGAAAATATAACCCAAATACTAAACTCTAGCAAAAAAAAATACATTCGATTTTCATAATCGTCTGGTTCAGACATAGCGTGGGATGGGATTCGATCCCAGGTCCTCGGCGTGAGAGGCGTGTGTTCTAACCACTACACCAGGCCCGTTCCCATGAAAATTTGTTATATTTGTTAACTTAATGTTTGTATATTTTCTCATCATTATCGGTAAATCTTGCCATTTGAACTTTTAATTTATATATAATTTAGTTGAAATTTCATTTCATTTAATATCGAAAAAAATATGAAGTTTGTTGATAAGTATTGTTTTACACATAAAGCTTGAATTATGTGGCAAATTAAGCAATTAAATTGCCATACAAGCTGTCAAACTTGTATGCAAGTTGGCTGCAATAGTCAATTTTGGCTTTTTTAACCGTCAATATCCCAAAAACTAGACGTATTAAAATATTTCTGAAAACGGCAATGAATTCAGCACCCCTAATTGAGTAAAGAGTGGTATTTTGGTGCTAGAGACAAAAGCGTGTTCCGCACTGTAGTAGTACATATTTTTAAAAGTCAATTGACACCAACTCGAATAAAATATACGCTAATTTAATCAAATTTAGAGGCTAATCAAAATTTCTACGATGAACAAAAGAATTGTGAAGAATTTTACAATACAGTTTAATTCTGAAGCGATTAGAATCAAAACGAAAATTTTGTATTAACTTCTCGTTTTGTTACACAACAAAAACATTTTGATATATCCAATTGAGACAAGATTATTATGGTTCATCATTGTTCGTCAATAAAAAAATACAATTTAAAAAGAGTCGGGCTCGAAAGCTGTCACTAGTTCGTTTGAAATCCTGGTTAGCCCGTGATAACCTAATTTCTTCTAAACTGAAAAGTGTATAAACCCCTACGTAAAAAGTGAAATAAATGTGCAATCGCTCGGAGGTTCACGGTATAACCGTGCTAATATGTATTTGCTGGTGTACATATTTCGATTGCGGGTGTATGAAATTCTTACGGTAAATTTATGGAATGCAATTAATCGCTTAAATTGTCCTTTTAGGTTTATAAGAAAAACTGTGGTTCAAATAATGATGTGCAGAGGACTCCTCGGCTTCCATAAAGCAAGCAACACGTCAACATTTCCTGGGGGCCTTCCTTAGCCGAGTGGTTAGAGTTCACGGCTACAAAGCAAAACCATGCTGAAGGTGTCTGGGTTCGGTTCCCGGTCGGTCCAGGATCTTTTCGTAATGGAAATTTTCTTGACTTCCCTGAGCATAGAGAATCATTGTACCTGCCATACGATATACGAATGTAAAAATGGCAACTTTGGCAAAGAAATTTCTCAGTTAATAACTGTGGAAGTGCTCATAAGAACATTAATCTGAGAAGCAGGTTCTGTCTCAGTGAGAACGTTAATGAGTGATGTGATGAGTGATCTAGTTTTCAAAAACTTTTCGTTATTAAGGACCCCCATTCATGCAAATAAACGGTGTACAGTAAATATATATATATATATATATATATATATATATATATATATATATATATATATATATATATATATATATATATATATATATATATATATATATATATATATATATATATATATATATATATATATATATATATATATATATATATATATATATATATATATATATATATATATATATGTATATATTTGGCCTATAGGCCTTACGATCTCCTAGCGTAAACAATTGTGTATAGATAGCTCTTTAATATTGCGAATGTCAATAACTATCCATATAAGCAAACGAAGTAGGGACAATTTTTTTTATTTCTTTATTAGTATCATTTCAAACATTACATTCATTTCTTATGTCTAGGTGTTCTGTGTTATTTGACAACACTATCATCCTAATTTGGTAAAACAAATTTAAGATTTCATTAACATTTTCTTAACAACATATTACATTTCATTTGCCGTAGCAGTTCAGATTTTTTACAGGTGAGTTGATTTCACCTGCTTATAAGAGAAAAAAAAACGCTTCAAATATACTTAACCTAACTTAACCTAAACATATAACGCATTAATCGTGGCAATAGAAGATTGTAACGATTTATGCCTGGAATAATTAATTATTTTATTTGACATTTGTTCCACTGTTTCAACATGGGATATTCTATGTAACTCATTGGTACTATACCAGGGAGGAAGCTTCAGAATCATTTTCAAAATTTTATTTTGAATTCTCTGCAGAGCTTTTTTCCTGGTATTACAAGAGCTAATTTTGAAGCTTGTGAAATGTAGCCAAGCAAGTGGTAGAAGATTATGGGCATTTAGGCCTGAAGTTTTAGATGCAGATGTATTAGCTGAACTGCAATCAAAATGGGTTTATTGGAGTAGTAGAAGAAGATACTACAATTCGTGGATGGATTGGTGGACTTCTTTCACAAAAACAAAACTTACATCGTTTCTAAAATGGAAATCCAAACTATTCTAAAATGTTATCCAAACTAAATCCAAAGTTATTTCATGATACGATGGAATATTATTACTTTTGCTTAAAAAGATGTTATGATTCTTTCAGAAGCGACAAAAATCACGTTCAAAATATCAATAAAATAAAAGCCAAAATGCTGACTCTACAAAGAAAATTTTCTTACTTTTACAAAAAATCAAATGAAACATTTGTGCAAGGGGAAGAGATAAGTATTTTTCACATCGGACAAAAGTTTGAAAAGCGGAAAAAATCGAGATTTGATAAATTAATTGTTAACGATTTGACTATTGAAGACCCACAGCAAGTGGAGTTGACAATCAAAACACATTTTACAGAGCTATTCCGAGATAATGATCGAGAATATGATGAAAACTTTTTGCCAAATAAAATAATTCCAGAGAATTGCAACATTAACGAAAATCTAATGAACAGAATTACGATTGATGAAGTGCATAAGGCAATTTGCTCGAGTGCTTCCAAGAAATCTCCAGGGCTAGACGGATTAATCAAAGAGTTTTACATGAGATGTTGGCCAATTATTGGTGTAGAAATTACTTACGTACTGAATGATGCAATTTAAGGTATTATCAATCCAGATTTTGTAAAAAGTTATGTAGTTTTGACTAAAAAGAATAAATCTGATGCACTAGTATCGATTAGACCAATTACGTTAGCTAATTTCGATTATTTTGTCAAGAATTTTGAAAAACAGACTAAATGAACTAATGCCTTTCTTGCTAACATCATGCCAGAAAAGTTCAAATCCAAAGCACAACATATTTCAGGCAGTTTTGTCAATCAGAGACAGAATACCGATGTTTAAATATAAACGGAAAAAAGGTTTACTCATTTCTTTTGATATGAAACACGCTTTCGACCGGGTAAATCATGGATTTCTGTTCAATACTCTGGAACACATGAATATTAATCGTAGATTTTTTGATTTAATGAAGAAAATTTTTTCAATATCATATTCTAAAATTTCGATTAATGGTAAATTTACAGAAGACATAAAATTAGGATGCTCTGTAAAACAGGGTGATCCAATAAGTATGCACCTGTTTGTTTTGTATTTAGAACCATTGCTGCTAAATTTGCAACGAATTTGTAACGGGAATTATGACCTCGTAACTGCTTATGCTGACGATGTATCCGTGATTGTAGAAGATTACAACAAAATAAGCTTAATAAAAAAAAGTATTTGAGAAGTTTTCTTTAACGTCTGGTGCCGAGCTGAATTTAGCAAAAACGAAAGCGATTAAAATAGGTGAAAACACAAATGAAGCTATTCCAACATGGTTAAATATTTCCGAAGAATTGAAAATTCTTGGAGTACTCTTTTATGATTCAATTAAGGGGTCATGCACAAATTACGTCACGCTCCAAGGGGGGGGGAGGGGGTCCAGCCAAACGTGACAAGCCCTACAAAATTTTTGGAGGACTCATACAAAAAACGTGACAAAGGGGGGGGGGGAGGGGGTCTGAAAAGGCGAAATTTAGCGTGACATAATTTGTGTACCATCCCTGATATGATAATCGAACAAAATTGGAAAATAGTCTCAACCAAATTTTCTCGATTTCTATGGCTGAATAAAACTAGACAATTGAATTTATTCCAGAAAACATTATTCCTAAATATGTTTGCTCTTTCTAAAATCTGGTATATTGGATCAATTATTCCAATGCAGGCAAATACGTGCAAAAGAATAATACAATTGATTCATCAGTATATATGGCAAGCACATCCAATAATTGTTGCTTTTAATGAAATAACGCTAACAAAGATTAACCGTGGAATGAATCTTCACCATCCTGAGTTGAAATGCAGATCACTGTTCATTAATAAAATACATTTTACCAGGGACAGCAATTTGAATAGCTTCATCAACGACACTCCAATGAATGAAATCCCTACTATCTTCTCATATCTTAATAAGACAATTTTAGAACTTCGGAGAATACGATCTGACGATCGAAATTCTTTAATGTCGTCTGAAATTTATAAGAAAATATTTGATTTTCTTCCAATAGCTAAGGTAATTCGAGAGCATCCAAATCAATGTTGGTTAAATATTTTCAAGAATATCAATGACAGAAACCTAAGCTCTGGCCAAAAGTCAGTCTGGTATCTTTTTGTCCACGAAAAGATAGCTACGAGAGAATTACTTTATCGGCTAAAAAGAGTCTCATCTCCGTATTGTCTAGCTTGTAATGTTGTAAATGAGACTTAAGTACACAAATTTTTTGAATGTTCAAAAATCAGACCATTATGGCAGTACACGTTAGCAAAATTGCGAAGAATCAATAGACAAAAATTTCGAAACAAAAATCATGAAATATGTTGTTATCCTTCATTAGTTTTTCTCAATAGGGCAGAGAGAATAGAAGCAATGAAACAAATCTCAAATATGTACAATATGTATTGAAACAAATGAAGAAATTCGAAGTTTGGACCATTATAGATATAGTATAAGTTTGTAATGTAATGTATGCTTCAAGTTCAATAAAACAAGTCCATATTGGTACAGCATAAAACATGGCTGTCCTGAAAATTTGTTTGAATATCAAAAGCTTGAGCATGAGCATGAGCATGATTGACCGCCCGCAGTTGCAACTCCGTTATTTCCAGAACAGCTGTACTTACACAGGGAACCAACAGACGCTTCTCAGGATCAGTAGCATCCTCAATTTATTTATTTATTTGTTTGTTACATCAACAGGCAAGTGAGGCCCCAATGATGTTGGTAGTTAAAAACATACAAATCGAGACAAGAAAGGTCAAAACTACAAATAACACATATGGAAGTCAAGAGCTAAAACTTAATCTAAAGCACATTCAAAGTCGTTGTAAGTTGTATCGTCCTGCAAAAAAGGATGAAAATCTTCGACGTAAGAACTCACGAAGTGAGATGAAAGTCGAAGATTGATGCGACTCGGTTGAAAAGTTTCAGTAATCCGTTGATCCCACCGCACAATGGTCCAGATAGCAAGTTTAGGCGGACATGAACTTTTCGACGTCATTTTGTGGTTTTAGAGTATAGGTTTGCTTCCCAGAAGGGTCTCGAAATTAGTTGTACTACAATTCGTACGAAAGGGATTTTTTTTCTGCACTGATCGCAATAGTGTCCTATACGCAAACTTTTTTATGTTGATAGATAGCAAGTTGGTATGTTCAGCAAAGTTGTAGCATATTTTAATACAAAAAACTTGTAGGACAAATTTTTTCTCTATCTCTTATATTTTCTGAGATAATTGACTTTTTATATGAAAAAATGAAGAAAATCATTTTTTCACTCATAAGTTATTTATTTACAAATTTTAACAGCCTACTATGTTGTACAAAGTTTTTGGTACTGCTATATTCTACAACTTTGGTGAATATACCACAGTTGTATTTCCTCTCGATTTATTATTGTCTTCTTCTTCTTCTTCCTGGCGTAACGTCCCAAAAGAAGATTTTAATTTAAAATCATGCCATATTAAAAGTCATAAATGGTAATATGTTGCAAGAGTTGAGAGGCATTCAATTTGTTTATCTTGAGTCTTTGATTTATGTATAGCAGTAATTATTACAGTTATTGAAGTCATATTGAAAACAGTCATAGTAACCATGTCAAAAAAATACAATTGCGTTTGGTACTCACATTAGATCCAGTGATCTCACTGACAAATCGTAGAATCGCACAGAAGCATTCGGAATTGCACGAAGAGGAGCAAGAATTATTGAAAAAGTTTTGAAAATTATGCTTTTTAACAAATATAGTACACTCTACAAAATCCAAACAGGTGTTGATTATTTCATGTTGAATCGCGGCGACCATGACTTTTGTGTGTTTTATAAAAAAGATAACTAATTAATGTGTTTTAATTGCAAATCACTCGTCATTGAAAATAGTCTTTAAAATATATATAAACATAATATATTTACCAAATTTCACTCAAATACTCTTTAAGGGATGTAGAACAGGTGTGACAGGTAGGTTCATTTTCAAGTGCGAGTTATTTGGCCTGTAATACGGCATGATTTTAAATTAATATCTCCTACAATAAGAAAACCAGAAGAAACACAACTGTGGTATATTCACCAAACTTGTAGAATATAATAGTACCAAAAACTTTGTAGAACATAGTAGGCTGCTAAAATTTGTAAAAAATGACTTATGAGTGAAAAAATGATTTTCTTCATTTTTTTTTTATATAAAAAGTCAATTATGTCGGAAAGTATAAGTGATAGAGAAAACATTTGTTCTACAAAGTTTTTTGTAATAAAATATGCTACAACTTTGCTGAATATACCAACTTGCTATCTATTAACATAAAAAAGTTGTCGTATAGGACACTATTGCGATCAGTGCAGAAAAAAAATCCCTTTCGTACGAATTGTAGTACAACTAATTTCGAGACACTTCTGGGAAGCAACCTATACTCTAAAACCACAAAATGACGTCGAAAAGTTCATGTCCGCGTAAACTTGCTATCTGGACCACTGTGCACCGTTAGTACTGTAGTTCGTTCGTCGGAGAGGAAGCCGTAGGAGCGAACTATTGCGGAGCAGTCGTGGTCGAGCATTCAAGTCGATTTGTTCGAGGATTGATGCGCAGTCTATTCGTCCCTGAAGCGTATCGGCGATCGTCAAAGCTCTGATTGTGTCTCTTCGCGTGCGGAGTAGCTCGAGATCTATTAGTTGGCATCTGCTCTCGTAACTAGGTAGGGGAACGGATTCGTCCACGGTAGTTTGCGAAGCGCAAAACGTAGAAAGCGGCGTTGAACCGACTCGATTCGCTCGGCGCCGTTGTTGTATGCAGGACACCAGACTGCAGAACAATATTCCAGAGTGGAACGAACGAGGGAGCAATAAAGCGACTTTAGGCAGTAGATGTCCGTGAAGTTTTTGGCGATCCTGAAGATAAATCCAAGGGTTCTGGACGCCTTGTCTACGGTGTACGACACATGCTGCCTGAAAGACAATTGTGAGTCTATGATGACCCCAAGATCTTTCACGTGGTTAACGCGTTCGATAATTGTCCCATACAGACTGTAGGCGAATAGGGTCGGCTGCTTCAGTCGTGAGAACGTTATAAGTGAACATTTGACTGGGTTAACTATCATCCTATTAAGAGAGCACCAGTTAGCGAAAGCGTCAATCTGTTGTTGCAAAAAGTGGCAGACGGTTGTAGAGCGGATCTGTAGGAACATTTTTGGGTCGTCGGCGTAAGACAAACGAGGACCTTTGATAAGCAGATGAACATCGTTGAAATACAACAGAAAGATCAACGGACCCAAATGGCTACCTTGTGGGATGCCAGAAGAAGCAGAAGAGCTACTAGATTTGAAATCGCCAATTGAAACCAATAATTGACGACCGGTGAGGTACGTCCGGAACCAACATAACAAATTGCCGCTAACACCAAGTCTGTTGAGTTTTGCGATCGCGATAGCGTGGTCCAGCTTGTCGAATGCAGCAGAGATCGGTGTATATGACATCCGTCTGCGCACGTTCCGTCATGCTATTAGTGATGTAGGATGTGAGGCACAGTAAATTAGTGGTAGTTGACCGGCCCGCAGTGAAACCATGCTGGTCGGGGCTGAGATACTGCTGACAGTGTGAGAGCAAAGGTTCCATAACGACAAGCTCGAAAAGTTGAAAACTCATCGTTGAAAACGCTGGCAAATTTTTCAGCGAACAGCTGACAGATTTCTTGCGTGGCCGATGCGACTTCTCCGTTCAGCTCCATAGAAGACGGAAGGCCAGATTCGCTTACGTTGTTCATTTACA